>NC_135534.1:56033589-56337233 GCF_045843805.1 Urocitellus parryii | reverse complement strand
ATTTCTTCAATGGAGAGTTCTGAGCCCTAGAGACCGATTCCAACATCGACCCCCAGTGTGCAACCTGAAGTCACACCACCAGTTGGTTGCTGTGCCTGGGCTTACACGGACAGGCTGCTCAATTCAGCTGATTAAAATCCTCCGTGAGCCTCAGATGGCAGCAACACCAGGAACTCTGGCACAGTCCACAGCTTTGGCAGGAGTCACTTACAGCTCTGGCCTCCGGTTCTTTACAGGCTGGAGAGTTGGCAGACTCCATGGGACACATCTTTTTTCAAACCAAATTTACCCTCGTGGTTTGAAATTAACAGTGTGCCCAGAGACTTGTACACGTGAATAGAACATAAGCCACACTGGCAAATAGGAGACGTGTGGTCACTGCAGGAACCTAGCCAGCAGCAGATCAAGGGCAAAGCCAGCAGAGGAAGGCTGGGGCCCACAAGAGTTGTGTTACAGCAAGACACCCTTCAGTTCTATTTTACTTCCTTAAAATAGCAGCAGAGAAACTTTGATAAATGGTGTCTGCCACAGTTCACACAAGTTCATGGGTGTTTCCAAATCCCACATGTATTGCCCCAAGGAACCCACTGTCCTTACCCCAGCCCCCAGAAAATGCTAGTCTGTTCTTAGAACTATACAATTACTTTTTTTTTTTTTAATTCTGGGGTGGAACCCAAGACCTCATGCCCACAGGGAGAGCATCTATCACTCTGCTACACCCCCAATTTAACCATTACTTTTAGAAATGTAAAAAAGTAACTGGCTAACTTATCTGCACTTTAGAACCACCTTGCAGGGAAGGGGCTTAAAAAATAATGATGTCTGTGACCCACCCCTAGAGGGTCTAATATAATGAGCTAGGGGTGTGGCCTGGATATTAGGAATCTTAAAGTTCCCCAGCTCTGGCTATAGTTCTGGTATAGGTCACCAGAACATCAGTTCTCATATAAATCCAACAAGAGACCTCAGAGATGAAAAGTTCACCTGAGAGAAACCCAAGAAGATGTTCCCCTGCCTGTTTTCATGCAGGGGCTCTCTCCTGTTGATAACTCCACTCCACTCTCCATTGCAAGGCAGGCCACTTTCTCTTTTTTTAACATTTATTTTTTAGTTTTAGGTGGACACAATATCTCTATTTTATTTTTATGCAATGTTGAGGATCGAACCCAGTGCCCCGCGCATGCCAGGCAAACGTGCTACCATTTGAGCCACATCCCCAGCCCAGGCCACTTTCTTTATATCTGTGAGATAGGTAATGTTACTTTCCCACAGGCAGGCCCCAGGCCCACAGGGTGGATAATAACACTACATTTATTTATTTATACCTACCTCATTTCACAATGGATTTGGGCTCTCTGTACTGTTCTGTTAGAACTGTGGGTAATTACACTGTATCTGTAGGTTGAGTCCTTCTTTTCTGCCACAGATCTACTCAAATGCTACAGGGGAGAAAAACCTCTTTTCACTGCCCATGGTCCCGGCCTGGACTTGGCAAAGACCAGGGAACAGCTGCAAGCACACAAAGCAAGCCCTCTCATGTGACCAACCTGGAAAGACAGGAGCCTCAGCACATGACACAGACTGGCACCACAGCCTGCACTTGTGACCCAAACTCAGCCGAATTAGACACACACATGGGAACCACTTTGAAGCCCCTCTCAAGAGGCATGCTGCCCTCTGTGCCACACGGCATGCCTGCTGTGGTAGACAGTTGCTTGCCTGTTACCTGGCTTCCATCCAGATTCCAGAATATTAACCAAGGTTCTCTGTGTATTGGGGATTGTTCACAGTAAACTCAACACAGGCAGCACTCCCTAAAAGCTTTCATGATGAGGGTATATAGGCAAATATAACCTGATGAGCTTATTTGCTTAGTGTTACTTTTATTGCATTTAAAGCCAAAAGAGAGAAGCAAATGACAGTAAGGCAAGATGAGGTAGAGGTGGTGTCCTCACCCTTAAGCTGGCTTTCTGGAGGAAGTAGCTTTTGAAAGACCTATAGGAAGGTCTTGTGCAGACGTGAAAACTGACTTAAGAGGGACACTATTATTTTTAGACTGAACTATGAACACACTGATTATAAATGGTTGGGTGAACAAAAATAAATATTTGATGCTTCCTTGGGCAATGGAAGGACTATGAGATTTGTAGCAGTTTCTAGCTCTTTCATTTTGTGGTTGTGCTACTTTCAACAACTCACCTAGACCCTTTCTTATCCTGTAGAATGGCAATTGTAAAGACTTGTTCACATCTCACAGAGTGAGAATTAAATAATATGCAAATACTTTGCAACTAAAAAGTGGTATTCAGATGTTAATTTTTTAACTCTATTATTGGTAGAAAGGCAAGACTAGGGGAAATAAAGATTAAACATCAATAAGAAATAGTACTTTCATTGGGCAGTGAAAAATGAAAAAAATATTTATGGGCATTTGGGAAAGACAGAGAGGAGTCTGAGTATCTGTGGGGACATATGATTCTAACTGTTAAGGGATAAAAGCAGAGTTAAAGCAAATGCTGGAGAACAAAAAAGAAAAGGCTAGAAGTCAGCAGGACCAGAATGTAGCTGGCCAAAAGGGCCAGGACATTTGGATGAGTAATGGACTTTGCTGAAAATTCTCCAATGATGGACTCTCATCTATGCTCTTGGAAGATTCCCTAATGCATTGCCACCTGGGAAAGGATGCATACGTATTCCCACTTCTACAACCTATTCCTGTGTATGACCAGAGTGATACTACATTGTGAAGAGGTTGTGGTCTCAGTGTCCCAGAGAGCAGCTGCCAAAGCCATGATGTTACTCTCCCTCCTTCCCAGTTGCAACATGTTACTCCAGAGGCAGCTTTCTCTTTGTCTGGAGTCTGTAAAGGATCTGGTTTCCTTCATTCCAGGCATAGAGCTGCTTATCTCTGGGATTGTAATGGATCATGGAATGGCTTCTTGGCCGCCTGGGGAAGAACAAGTTGGACAGATTCTCCTCCCTGATAGTGTCCAGTGGATCATAGACGCAGGTGATGTGATGCGGGCCCTGGC
Source organism: Urocitellus parryii (assembly GCF_045843805.1). Classification (NCBI taxonomy): domain Eukaryota; kingdom Metazoa; phylum Chordata; class Mammalia; order Rodentia; family Sciuridae; genus Urocitellus; species Urocitellus parryii. Next base: position 56,334,201 of record NC_135534.1, on the reverse strand, counting down.
CACCAGAACTGTAGACTACATAGAGAACCCCACACATGAGGAATGAGGCTTCAGCATCCTGGCTTCTGCAAGGAGTATCCCATGAGTGCTCCACTCCCAGTGTGCCAGGCTCAATTTTTGTGAGAACCAAATGGCCTTGGATGCCTGGACCTGAGTGAATGGCCCAGAGCCCATGCTCATCCACAGCCAGGTCAATGTAAGTGAAAGGGGAGTGCTGGTAGACCAGTGCCCGGCCTGCCCCTCCTGGGAGCAGCATTCGATCTTCTACAGTCCTCTTCTGCAGATTATATTTGATTATCTCATTTAAAGTCCCTAGGTTGTGAAAAAATAGAAAACCTCTGTAGATCACCTGGCCTGATCCCTGCCAGGAAAGTGGTAGGTTTAGCTTCCGGGGAGGGGGTTTGGTGCTGTCCTCCATGAATGCCCGCATGTTTGCAAATTCCCAAACAGTGTTGTTTCTGGATCCAATTAAGAAATATACTTTTGGAGAGTCACTGCCAGCATCTTTCATCCAAGAGCCATCTGTGTCAATAGTCTTCTTCACTATTTTTAGAGACTTTATACTCGTCAGCATGTTATCACAGCCTGGCCAAACAGGAGAAAAAGGAGAGATTATTTAACATGAGATGTTTACTTTTGTGGAAGACTTACTATGCCTGGAATATCCTGTTTCCTTTCAGTTCTAATAGTGATAGGGAAAATTCTCAAGTCTACTATAAAATTATGGTCCTTAAAAGAAGAGTTCTTCTTAGGGAAATCCTAGGGCAAAAATGGAACACAGGTAAACATTTCATGTTTTTCAGATAAAATGCATTGAAATTCCAGCATTAAGCCAAGATCACTCTTTCATCTCTTATTTTTACAGATTGATTTTTCCCCATATGGTTCAGAATAAATTTATTACATGAGTTATGATATGATTCAATGACGAGTTATGATATGATTTAACGAATCAGAAACTAAATGAAGAATGGGTCTTTGGTAAGACAGTTGCTGTCCAGTTTCAAAAGTTAGCCATTTTATTCACTTCAGGATATAAGCAGCCACTTGCTGTGTCAGAGACCCTTATCATTCAAGAGTACATAGAATTGGCACAGTGAGAATGACATAGGTGTGAAGACATGTAATTCAGTTCTGTTTACCAAGATTTTACTGGGTATCTACTGTGTATTTAGCTTACAAGCTTCTCAAAAGAGTGATAAGATTTGAGGATATATATATATATATTTTGGTCCTAAACCATGAGGAGATATCTTCTATTGAAGGATTCTGGCATTCTGAAAAATTCTTAACATTGCTGCAACATTGTAAGAGCTCAAATCATCCATTTGTGAATTTATGGATATATTTACTCAGAAGACATTGAAAAATCTACAAGGCTAGGTGTTATGGGGTGAGGTATAATGGGTAGAGATGCAAAGATAAATTAGGCATGGTTCTTTCTTATTAGGTACATGCTTAGCTAGGATGTAGGATTGAAGGGTTTTTTGTTTGGGTTATTTTTGTTGTTTTTTTGTTTGTTTGTTTTTGTCTTTTTTAATATTTATTTTTAAGTTTTAGGTGGTTACAATATCTTTATTTTACATTTATGTGGTGCTGAGGATTGAAACCAGTGCCTCGAGCATACTGGGCGAGCATTCTACCACTGAACAACAACCCCAGCCCTGTTTTTGTCTTATTTTTTACAAAAGAACATACATAAGGGAGATAACATTTGAGGTAGGGAAGAATCTGCATTTGATTTGGCCCTTGAAAGATGAGGGATTAGGTAAAATAATACCTAATAAATTTAAACCAATACAATCTAAATACTTAATATTGTCTCAACTAGATGCAAATACCAATGTGTAGATTAGAGCCAGCTCTATTGCCTGGAACCTTGAAGATGGAGCTAAAGAATTTGGGTTTTATTCTATTGGCAGGGATAGAACTATTGAAGTCATTGAGAAGGAAAAGACTGTCAAGGCTGTTCCATAGGGTAAGCTGGTAGCCTATGTATGATAGACTCACAAGGAAGAGAACAAAATCTGGGAGACCAATTAGGAGGTTATTTCTATAGTCCAAACAGGATGATAAAGGGTCTAAACTAGGTGAAAGAAGATGAAGTAAAAAGAAGGGGTTTACATTATTCTAGCTCCTTACTGCCATTTCAGACTACTTACTGCTCCACCTTCATGCATACACTCTTCCTTCTTTGTATCCTTTTCTTCTCTTTTCTTTTTTTCTTTCTTTCAGTGAGTGTTACTAAGGGTTGAACTTAAGGGCACGTAGAGATAGGGCCTCTCTAAGTTGCTGAGGCTAGCCTTGAACTTGGGATCCTCCTGCCTTAGCCTCCTGAATTAAATGACAGGTTTGGGCCACCATGCCTGGCCTGTTCTTTGTATCTCACCCTTTATTTTTCAACTTCTCTTAGCTTAATTGCTGACTGTTCTCCAGTACACTATGCCATATGCACAGAGTACTTCTTCAACTCCTTGAAAACTTCCTTTTAAACCACTTTAGCAAAACCCTTCAATGGGCATATTTTGAATCCCCCAACCTCCAGAACCGTTGTATAGAATTGTTAGAAATCAACAATTCTAATATCCCCACCTTTCCAACAGTATCTTACCCTTCCATTTCTCCCTCCTTGTTTATTTGAGTGCTGTGGATTAATAAGTCTCTTTTTATTTTTTCATGAAATATTATTTTTATTGGTGCAATATAATTATGCATAATAGTGGGATTCATTATGTCATATTCATCCATATACATAATTTGATCATTCTCATTTCTTTGTACCTTCCCTTTCCTTCCCCTCCTCCCTCCCCCATCCTCTTGTCTGATGATCTCCTTTCCATTATTATTAGTATCAGTATTTTAACTAGTATCTTACAGATTTCATTTCCCAGTACTTCCCCCATGCCCTTCCCTCCTCCCTCCCTCTCAATCGCCTTCCTCTACTCTATTGGTCTCCCTTCTAGATAAATTTCTTTTAATATCAATTCCTTAAGAGGCTTGTGACCACTTTAAATATGTCCACCCTAAAATTATCTACTAGAACACCTTTCTTATTTCTTTGAGATCACTTATTTTTATTGATAATTTTTTTGTTTTATTTATATAAACTCATTGTCTATCTCCCCAACTAGACTCCACAAGAAAAAGGCCTCTGTCTTCATGTTTAGTATTGTGCCCTAACGGCTAACTCAGTGCTTTGAAGGTTCTGTACATGTCTATTGAATTAATACAGAAAATAATTTCATTTAAGCAGATATTTTTCCTAGGATCTAAATAGCACTGCATATCCTGAGTTCTGACCACAGGCCCATCTTAAGTAAATAATCATTTGAAAAGTACTTTAATGCTTTTAAGACACTTTCAAATCCATTATTTTCACTTAAAAAAAAAAAAAGATTCCAACCTAAGGTTCTTGTGAAGGGAACATGTGGCAGATGTAGGGGTGGGGAGCGAGCGAAGCTGGGAAGAGCTGAGTCCCAGTCAGTCCTGTCTGTGGTTATGTTACTACTGGCTACTCCCAGAGGCAGAGAGACCTTGCCTGGCCCACACTATGGCTAGGGAAAGACTTGAGGGTGAACTGCAGTAATCTCTCAGCCATCAGCAGTCACCATGTCTCCATGCTGACAGGCTTCACCAGTCTGAGGACTTGCTTTCCTTTAGCCTCTAGGTCACCACTTTCCTGAGTGTCCTGGCCTATAGGAAACCAGAGTCCTGGGAAGGTACATGGGAACCTTATGTATTTCAGGAGCGGCCAAGAGACGGACTCTTTAGTACACTTAATTACTGGTGGCTATAGCATTTTTGTGAAAGAGGACAAATGAGCTGTGCTGTTTACAGGACCCCTTCTCTGCTTGAGCACAGGAGAGTTTTTCCAGTGCCACAAGCTGAGCTTGTCTGATGTGAAGCGTCTGCTCTTCCCAGATCCTATATTGACCATAGAGGATAAATGAGTGAGGCTTTAATCCTGCAAGGACTTTTATGGAGGAAGAAGGGGTCCATGGGTTATTAGAGAAGCCTAGAAGCTATTCCTTATTAAGGAATGGGCACAGGGCTGAAGAAGTTAATAAATGTCTGACAAATATATAAAATATATTTGATACTATTCTAGGATCTTTGTATTAACTTATGTAATTCTTATGAATTTTAGTGGTAGATAGTTTCATCCCCCTTTTCCAAATGAAGAAAAATTAAGGCTTGTACAAGTTACTTGGAAAGGTCACTCAGCTATGGAGAAGGAGTCCTCTGAGCTCATTCAAGCTGAAAGGCATGAGCTGGGGCACCTGTGTCTAGCCTCAGCAGCATATTGGTGGGCATGTATGGTGGGAAGGGGAGGAGAGTGATATGTCCTGGCATGAGGGCCATGGACCTCTGAGGATGACAGGATATCTGTCTTGACTAGGTGCCCCCCTGCCTACCCATCCTTCTATCTGGGAAGAAGGCCAGCAGGCTTGCAGCCCAGCTATGGAAGGACTGTGTCTAAGAATAAGGCACGTGAATGTCTTACCCAAAGAAAACATTCATTTAAAATACAGAAGAAACAAACACACACTTTCTTCCTTTTCCTTCTATGACTCCTTTCATTGAATGCAGAACCCTTAGAGAAATAACAAGACAGTGCTGATATATGGTTAGGATCAGGGAAATGCAGCTCTGGGGAAAAAGAAAAGAGAAATTCTCCCATGTTCTCCCTCTGCTTTTACTACCCCTTCCTTTGTAGATGGAACCCAGGGCCAGGAGTCAGAGACCCAAATCCAGAACACTGTATCCCCTAAAAGTCCCTTTGTCAATTCAGTCTTGGTTCTACCATGAAGGGTTTTAGGCTAAATGCTCTCTCATTTTCTTCAGGGATGATCTTCTATAAATATTATAAGTCATTCTTCTTTTAGAATTTAGGGAGAGTACATTTTCAGTGTTTCAGTAAAGGAGTAAGTTAAAATTTCCTGCTGTACTTATCTTGAGAGAAGATAATTAGCAGAAGGAAAAAGTTGAGGAAGGATTGGAAATAATAAATATAAAACCTTTGAGTCCAGTCAAAATGCAAATTACTTATCAGAGACAATGGCATGCAAGGTTTCACCTGCTAACCAGAGAAATAAAATCTGTTTCCCCCTCAGGCAGAATTGCAGACAAGCAATTAGGGTCGAATTTGGCCCAAGGCCTCACAGTGAATTCTTAGGCAAATATATCATTTATTTTAATCTTTTAAAATATTTCCCTTATTTTATATAACAGTCTCCAGGCCTGGTGAGATTTGTCCCTCTCTAAGACAGAGAGACTCACTCTGAGTATTAGAAATAATGGTCTGAAGGAGTGATAAATAAAGTTAATGATTCCAAAAAAAAAGAAATAATGGTCTGGCTGACAGTAGATTATAATTTTGGGGGTGGGCTATAGGAGGGTAGGTAGACACAGGGAAACCAGGTTAGGAATTTGTAAGTTTATTCCAGATGAGAGATAACCAGCTAGTGAAGGGCATGGAAAGATTGGCACGGATTCAAGAAGCAGAAAAAGAGAGGTTAGGTCTTAGTTAACTGATTAGATTCAGAGTCAGATGATAACAGACCAGGCTCAGAGATAGGGTGCAGGATGCTGAGACAGCAACAAAAAAGGAAAAACAGGTTTTCATGGGAAGAGTGATAAATTCATAGAAGGAGGAGAAGGAAAAACACGAAGAGAAGAAGGAGGAAAGAATTCCTCTAAAATGATGATAATTTGGACTACTTTTTGAAATTGTTATGAAACTTGAGTTGTTTGACTATCTAAATCGTATCCATGTACATTTGTCAGTACATAAAGTGATAGGAAGGATATTAGGCATTGGGATGATAAAGATCCTAGTGTCAGACTAGTGGTCAGTATATAAAATTTCATGCTATTACAATAAAATTGTCTGTGTGGACTTAATTATCCTAGAGATTTGGGCCATTTGCTTTTTCCCCCACAGAACACATTTCAGATATCTCAGTGTAGCACACAAGGTCCTCAATCTTAACTTTGACTTATCATTTCCCCACCACCCTGGATTGGTCTCTAGACACCAGGGAACTGGCCTTCCACAAGTTTTAGACTTTGCCCATACTTTTCCTTAATTTAATTTTGCTAAATTTGGACACATCTACTCATCTTTCAAAATAAAATTCTCTAACTGTTGCAGAGCAGTTAGCTACTCCTTAAGAGCCCAAAGCTTTCTATGTAGCCCTCTTCCAGGACAACTCCCATTGCTGGATTAGAATTGTGTATTTATTTTGTTTCCTTGCAAGAACTTTAGACAGAAGTTGTCTCTTTTTTGTTTTCTTATCTATAGTGCTTGGTTTAGGGCACAATATAAATCACCTTCACTATTCAAACTCTTAATGCTTACACTCCATACTCAAGAATCAGGGAGGTTCAAATAAAGTAGTATTTGTCCAAACTTTCTATCTCAACTTGTCCTATATGAATTTTGAAATCAAATACATGAGCAGGTACTATTTCACTGTCTGAATGCTTCAGAGAAACACAAATCTTGTATGAAATGTACTCAGTGAGCCATAGTATGGTTTGGCATTACTGGAGAGCCATGAATCCAGGATTAGGCTGAAACAGAGTACAATAACTGTGCTCTATGTATTGGTCTTGGTGAATCACCTTCAGTAAAGCCATACTATAGGTTTTCCTAAGTCTCAACTTTTCTAGGTTACTAAATTCCGAGTATTCCAAGGCATCCAATACCAAGTCCTTATAGCCTTATTGGTGATTAGCAAAAGATTATGAGAAAGATAATATACTTTATCCATGCCCCTTCATTTGCATGGCTTTGTGTTGCCAATGGCATCAATCTGAGTACATCAGGGGAATGTCTGAAAGCTGCAAGGATGTGTAGTCTCTGAGTGTGAGTCTGGCCTTCTTCCACCAGGGTGTCCTGACAGCTGGAGCCCAGCATGAACAACTCCCTTCCAATGCCTCCTTTGGGCCATCTTCCTATAACTTACTTACTGTAATTCTTTTTTTTTCTATAGTGCCTAATATATTCTTTCTGAAACTATACATTTATCTGTTGACATATTGTTTGACTCCCCTCAATAGAATATAAGCTTAATGAGATCCAGGGCTTAGTCTTATCCATTTTATTCACTGCATTTTCTGTCCTGGAATAGTATCTGGTGTGCAGTATAATTTTTTATTTTAATTACAATTGTAGCAAATATTAACATTTATAACAAACCTATTTGGGGTCCTGAATAATTGCTAAGACTGTAAGGAGTTCCTGAGACTAAAAGATTGAAAACTACCATCCTAGAACATCCAGACTAGTCAATACATGGAAATGGTCAGTCCTCTGGGGGATTTCCAATCAAACAGAATGGACTTTGCATCAATTATCTGACTGTTGCAACATCTCTTAAGTATTCCAAGGTTATAATTATGAACTTCTTGTTTTCATCTACTTCTCATTTAAAGAGTGAACTGCTTTTTTGTTTTATTTTTTTCTTTTGCATAATGTTTTGTTGTTTTGTTTTTAAACAATATTCTTACCAATTAGAAAAATATGAAAATGTTCTGAATTTCTCCTTTTTTCCTGGCAAGAAAACAGGGTCATTTTCATATTTTCCAGTGGATTCTTTCTATGAAATAAATCTCACTTCATCCTGTGCTTTCCACCCTCTCTCATAATGTGATGGTCTAGGGCCTACTTGCCTGAACCTGAACTTTGCAGTCACCTTCTCACTGGTTCTTATGTTTCTTCTCAAAAACACCAATCACACTCATATCTGGTTCCCTGTTTTCATATAGACACTTGCATATTAAAAACTCTTCTTGGTTGCTACCTGTTTCCATGAACTTTGAAACCAAAAGCCTGATGTTGATGCAATTAAACATTATAGTGGAATGATGGACTCTGGAGCTGGAATTGGAATCTGCTTTAACCAAAAGAATGTAGTCAAAATGGCCAGGCTAAGTCTCGTAAGGGCCTTGTGTGCTTCTGTCCTCTCTCTGCCATCTGCTTCCATCATCAGAATGAGCTCAAGTCAGCCTCCTGGAGGATCAGGGACCAAATGAAGGAGATGCAAGTCACCCCAGATGAGCCCGTCCCCAACCAGCCATCCCCAGATAATGTACCATGGGTTGCAGATTCATAAGCAAATCATGCCTGGCCCAGGTCAACAGAACTACCCAGCCACCCTGTAGACCCATGGGAAATAATAAATGCTGTTTGAAAGTTTTGAAGTGATTTGTTATGTGACATCATTGTGGCAACAGACAACTTTTATGTGGCAGGATAGAGGTGAAGAATGGTGAGCAGACAAGGATGCTGAGATGGGGCAGTATGCACTACTGGATACAGCAGGAAAACGGGGTTGGGAGATGGGGCTGTGTGAATCTCTGAGCCGCAGCTTCTACATGTGAAAGTTGGGGTTGTCTAGTACGACTGTCATGGGCATTAGACAAGATAACAGATAAAAGGGCTTTATTCAATCCCAGGCCAATTGTTACCTTCATTTTCTAACAAATTGCTTTGGTTAGAACACATTGATCTTCTACCCTGATTTAAGCACTGTGATAGTCCTGGGAAACAGCATGAATATTTTAGACATGCATGTAGTATATTTTATGTTTTCAGGCTAGCAGGTCAAATGGACAGCATAAGCATCAGAGACAAGAAGGAGTGACACAAGATAAAACTGAGAAATTTTAAAGTTGCTGTGTTTGCTTGTTGGCTTCTGACCTACTGTTACAATAAAAATAAGTACAATAAACACAGTGAAAACAGTATTCACAGTTTTTTAAATTTAATTATCAGATACTCTTGTTATACAGAAAAATAAATTACTTAAAGAAGGCTAAGCTGGTCTCAGGTTGTAAAAGGCTTTCTTGATGTTTTATGGAGTTTGCTTGACCTTGTAGGTTAGTAATTATCACTGAAGCAGCTAAGGTCGTGAGGTGTTGACTAGCAAGGTAACACTGGTGGCCACAGAGGAGGAATCACTGGAAACAGGGACAGAGGGGAGGCAAGAAAGTCAGTGAGGAGCCTCTCACAGTAATCAAGACTGGATATGATCAGAGATCAGTGCAGGTGGAAAGAACACATTTGACAGATATTCAGAAGAAAGAATCTATTGGATAGGGTAACTAGTCAGATGTACACCAGAGGGAGTGAATGAGGTAAGGGGAAGCAGAAGGATTTCATTGTTTAATAAAAATCCATGAAGAAAATGAAGGGAACTAAAAACAAGGGGGTAAAGGAAGAAAATTGTTCCTTCTTGGGCAGGGCTTTAAAGAATGATTTAAGTCATAGTCTCTTTATGAGTAGGAATCATCCTCAAATTAAAACCAAGAGAACAGGGTCTTCAAACTGCCACAAACAATAAGATCAGAAACTTCTGGGCCCAGGCATCTACTCTCAGAATAGAGGGCTTCTACTTCCCATGCTTCTGGGGCAGCCCTGGAGATAGCTTTGCTAGCTTCAGTCTCTTCCTCCTGTGTCCCCTCAACCTTCCCAACTGCTAGTCCATTCTGTACCCTGTGGCCAGAATGAACTTTCTAAAACCTTCATCTGAACCCTGGCACTCCCAAGATGATCTCTATTCAGCAGAGCAGCACAATGGATGAGGATGGCATGGTAGTAGGAGCCCGTCTTGGTCTGAATCTCAGCTGTGCATCTTAGACAAATTATTTATCCTCTCAGTGTCTTAGTTTCCTTTGCTATAAAGTGGGGAATAATGCTGATACCTATCTCCTACAGTTATTGTCAGCATTACATGATATTAATAAGATGTATAAAATTCTTAAAGATCACCTGGTATATAATAAGCACTCAATACATATTGGCTGCTGTTAGTCTCATTTCCCAAAGTTTGCAAGTATGAACTAGTTTAGCACAAAGAAACAGCTCTTTTCTGGCTCTTTAATCTCCTCTGTACAACATTCTCCTCTACCTGAGCTCTATTGAATACATAAACACACTGAACCCTATATACCTTTGTACTGCCATAGGCTGTTCTATTTGCTTAAAATACCCTTAGCTTTTTTCCATGATTGGAATTCAGCCTGAGGATTACTTTCCAGAGTCTATAGTCCTCCCATCTCCATGGCAACCCTGACCCTATCTACTTAATGCCTCTCCCTGAGCTTCTATGACACACTGTATATCCCTCCATCAGAGCAGTTATCACTCTGGGCTGTTATTCTGGTGTGTAGGTGCCTTATCCAATTGGCTGTAAACTTTTTGAGAAAAAAGATATTATCCTATCCAACATTCCATCTCTAATGCCTGGCACAATGTCAACATATATCTGAAATTCAGTTAGACATTTGTTGACTCAATGAACAAATGAGTGAGAGAGAATAAATGGATGTTTATACCATCTGCAGCCAAATGTTACCAGCTGATGTGACATGGCACCTTTCATTAGTGTCCCAAGATATCCTCATAGACAACAGGGTTTCTAGATGGATAAACAAAGGAAATGTTAAGTACATAGGCATTTTGGGATCCATGAGCACCAGCTCTCCAGGGGGATGCCCAGGATTAGCTGAACTGTACACACACTTCCAATGTTGCTGGCCTTGTGAATGCAGTAACTTCTGTGTGCATTGCACACAAGCACTTTCATGCTCTTCTGTATTTCCCCTGCAGGCATACCTATAGTCTCCTCCTTTGTGGTAAATACATCTATTGCAAATTACTTAGACTTCTTTTAATGTTGTGTTCCACTCATCACAAACTAACAGACTTTGGGAGTTGGCTCAAAGAAAATGTTTTATTTGACTTCCAGTGGATTATTTGTTTAGTCATTTTGTTTTTTATTTTCTGGCTTTTTAAAAAATGGATTTGAATATGGGGCATGAACAATTTCTCTATCTGCATGGATCCCAGAGGTATTTAAATATGCTGCAACAGACTTTCTTTTTTGAAACATGATCTAACAAAAGATGTGAGTTATTTAATTCAGTAGGGTCAGGTTACTTGAGGTAACTTTTGTGCACCCTTTGCAATAAAAGAAGCTGTTCTAAAATAGGAAGTAAAATAAATTTTTTAAAAAGCCATTATAGCAGATTTTAACTTTCTTAGTAAGTTTTCTTCAAAAGCTATTTACAAGTTAAAAAAGAAGTTAATACCTTTATCCAGTCAAGAATGCAGCCTGTGGAATCTTCCAAAGACTTTGGTTGGAGAATTCTTAGTCTATGTGTCTGAGGCCATAGTGCCTTGCCATAAATTGACACGAGTACAATACAAAATCTTATTTTAGCAATAACAATTTTTGTACTCAGGACTTGAAATTATTTAAAAATATAAGTTCGATTACATTCAGTAACACTCATTTTCAGTCTAAATTATGTATATATGTGAAATAGGTGGGGAGGGAGGGAGAGAAAGGAAGAGAGATGGAGAAATTTAAGATTCTAAGAATTTTATTTAACCCTAAAAATCCCTGGGATTAATATTTTGTGTGAATATCATTTGGGGATCATCTGAAGATAAAGTCTAAAGTCTAAAGTCTTGATAGCTATAAGGAATGGCCTCATTATAGAGCCATCTTCTTTTATTTATTACCCCAAATATCTGGCCCTTAGTAGTTGCCATAGAAATATTCTTAGCAGAAATGAAAACCACTTAGACTAATATGTATTAGAATTTCCCGGAAGTCTCCTTGGATAAAAAAGTTGAATTTTCCAAAGAAGTTGCTTCATCTACTCTCTAGAGGTTTTTCTAAGAAATGCTCTAACACAGCAAGTATATTTGAATGAAACCCTGTGATTTGACTTCTGGGAAACTTTCCCTGGCCCACAACCCCCAGATGTTTGTCTATGCAAGGAAGCCGATTTGAGTCTTTAGGATTTTAGTAAAATTTCTGTAAATGGCACAGTCCTGGTAAGCCAAGGGTAGAAGACAGAAAGATTGGGAACTTCCAGGAAGAAGGTGGATTCAGGTATTTGAGGCACTGTGGTAGGCAGAATTCCAAATGGCCCTCATGATCCTCACCACAACCAAAGAATGACCTAATTATCCCTTCCCCTGGGGTATGGGCAGGATCTGGGCATATAAGAGGAGAGTACTCTGTGACTGTGTTATATTGTAAGACAAAGCTGACAGGATTTTACAGATAGAAATAAGATTCCAAATCTGTTGATTATGAGTTAATCAAAAAACGAAGATGATGGTGCAGGGGACTGAGGCAGGAGAATTGCAAGTTCAAAGGCAGCCTCAGTAACTTAGCGAGACCCTGCCCTGTCTCAAAATAAAATAAATAAATAAATAAATAAATAAATAAATAAATAGAGCTGGGATGTGACTCAGTAGCTAAGCATGCCTGGGTTCAATCCCTGGTACCAAACAACAACAAAAGAAAAAGCAAAAAAAAAAAAAAACAAAGACGATTATAGGAGGCCTACCATAATCAGATAAAAACTCTTAAAAGAGGCACTCTGTACTTCTGAAGAGAAGCAGTCTCTTTTTGGCCTTGAAGGAGCAATAAACATGCTATGAACAACCAATGGAGAGGGAAGACTCTGGAAGCCAGAGGTCTCAGTCCTGTAACTACAGGCAGCAGACTCAGCTAAACTGTGCATGGACTCCTGACTCTCAGAAACTGTGATAATACATCTGTATTGCTTTAAGCTGCTAAATTTATGGTAATTTGTTGGGCAACATTAGAAGATGGATACCGGCATAGTTACTAACAAAAATGGCAAAAGGGAAGAAAAAAGCAGAGGCGGCACAGTATGTAAAATACGAAATGACACAGAGTTGGGGAAAAAAGTGGCATTATGAAGTCTAACCTTGGACTGAGAAATTTGGAAAATAGATAGGTCAGAGGAGCACTAATCACAAGGTTGTAGTTGTTAACCTTTCCCTAAACCAATCTCTGCCTGGCCTCTGCCATCAGTATCTCTTCTAGAAACAATTTCTATGGCCTTCTCCATGTGAGGCCCTGTCCTACACTCTGTAAATACAGAAAGAAGATGTCAACATGCTCATGGCCTAATTGAGGAGTCAAATATACACAAATATGAGTGATTAAGCATGCTGAATGCTGTGTGTGTATGTGTGTGTATGTGTGTGTGTGTGTGTATACATACAAACACATATATAAGTATATATATGAATATATATAAGAAGCAGCAGCTGAGATCAGCTTGGGCCATTATATAAAAGGCTCAGAGAGTAGAAAGGACTTTTTTGTTGTTGATAATTAGTGGTGAACTACAACAAAAAATGCTATGCTATATGATCCACGTTGTGTTGTGAGGAGGTCTACCCATAGCAGATGGATTGTAGGAGGCAAGAGAAGCTGGCACAGGATGCAAACGAGTCCCGTCCACTCCTGTGTCCTGCACAGCCCATCCAATAGAGGAGGGCAAGAAGCGTTGGCTGAATCATAAACAGACACATCATCAAACCAGAGTTCCAGAGTCAACAGGCATGTAAGCAACAGTCTCTGGGAGGTTGAGAGAGAATTTTCCGTTTACCACAGAGTTGGGAGAGAAAATATCTGAGCTCCAGCGTGTGAGGGATGAGATAGGGGTTTAAAAAGCATCAAGTCGAGCTGGGGATGTGGCTCAAGCGGTAGCATGCTCGCCTGGCATGCTTGCAGCCCGGGTTCGATCCTCAGCACCACATACAAACAAAGATGTTGTGTCCACTGAAAACTAAAAAAAATAAATATTAAAATTCTCTAAATAAAATAAAATAAAAAGCATCAAGTCCAGTGTCAGGATTGCTTCTCAGCTCCAGTTGGGAGTGGAAAAGAATAATCTCAAAGCCCCGAGACTTAAGGTGTCCGAGGACTTAAGGTGTCCAGGGAATAGGAGCAGCCTAGGAATCTGATTCAGCAACACCCTTCAGGCTTGGGCCACACTGGCACCTAATCTTTCACATCACCTTTTGTGTGTGGTGTGTGTGTGTGAGTGTGTGTGTGTGTGTGTGGTACTGGGAAGTCAAACCCATGGCCTCTTGCGTGCTAAATAAGCACTCTACTGCTGAGCCACACGTGCACACCCATCAGCTTTTTAGGCAGCTTCTGTTCATCCTTGGGGGACCCCCCCCGCCTTTGTCCCCTTCCCACTTTCCTTCCCGTGCTTCATCTTTATCCCCTGTCTGCTCACTTCTCAGAAGATGATTCATATCAGGACAATGTCAAGGCCAAAATGGACCACTGACTTGACCAATTTGATCCACTCCTTTATACTATAGATAAAGCACCCTCTTGTTTTTATTCTGACTCAGAGTTAAAATGTTTTGTTTTTTCTTCTTTTTATTAAAGTCTAACTGATTCCTCTGCCTGGGTTGACCATCCTTCATTCATTTTGTTGTTGTTGTTCACTTAGTTACTCCCTGACAATTATTTATTTGAATGCAGATACTATTCTAGGTACTCTCCAGTACCTAGAATATTGAACATGAAACAACATGTCCAGGATCTCAGAGAGTTGATATTATAGCTGGAGAATTAGAAAAAAAAAAGCAGTGAGCAAATAAATGAACTATAATATCTCAGAGTTTTAAGTTGCTATGGTTCGAATGTGTCTCCCAAAAGTTCATGTATTGAAAACTTAATCCTCAGAGTCCTATGTTAATAGTATTTGGAAGCAGGTCCTTTGGGATGTAATTAGGATTGGAGAGATGATGAGAGGTAATCCTCCACGATTGCATTAGTGGCTTTATAAGAGGAGGAAGAGAGCCCCAATGGCACATTTGTTCTGTCACATCATTTGGTGCCTTTTATCATGTTATAATGCAGCAAGATGGCCCTTGCCAGATGCCAAGCAGTTGCTCAACATCATCCTCTTGGACATTCCAGCCTCTAGAACCATGAAGTAAATAAACCTCTATTCTTGATAAATTACTCAGTCTGTGGCACTCAGTTATAGCAACAGAAAATGGACTAAGACATAAGTGAAAAACAGTTGAGTAATAAGTGCTCCCAAACTCCTCTTGGGTTTCCTAGTCCAGTGTATTGCATACCATTCAATGACCTAAACCCAAACCCCAGGAGGCATCCCGAACTCATTCCTCTCCCTGTCCTTTATTTTTACTTTCAATTACAAATTATCAAACCACGTGGATTCCAGCTGTCAATGGCTCTCAAATCCACCTGCTCTCCTCTGTTCTGTGACACCTAATGCCAACTTGCCCAAATCATTGCAGAATCCCTCTGACAGGTCTCCTCTCTCTCTCTGGTCTTGCCCTCTTCCTTCATAGGAATAATTCAATGGTTCTCCATAGTTACTCCAGTAAAGTTCAACCTCCTTAGCACAGCATGCTAGGTCTTTCATCATCTGGGTCCTACTAAGCTCTTCAACACAGTTTTCCTACACTCACCAGCCCTACACAGCTTTCACTCAGCCCTATTTGCAGATCTGCTTATCAAGGTGCTACATACCCTTGTCCATGCCTTTATGTGTTCTGTCCTCACTTGACATGCCTTCAGATCAATATTCTCTAACTTCTTTCTAACTTCTTTCAAAATTTAGATCAAATGTCACCTCATTTAGGAAGACCCTTCTTCTTCCAACAACCCATGGGGTTCTTATAAAAAAATACAGTGAGAAGATATGTGAAACTTTAGGTCTGTGATGACATTCAGCTTCTGACATATTTCCCTGATGGAGTTTCTTGAGTATAGGGCACACATAATTAGCACATGAATAAAGTTTTCCTATTTCCAAAGGTAGATTCTTGAGGAGGGAGACTTGTTTCCCTTGTTGTTATAATGAAATGGACTCATGCACAGAAACTTTTCCTTCCACTTTGTGTGTTTGTTACATGATACTTTTGATTATAGTTTGAGCTACTTAATGGCCTGTAAGTAGCTTCTGATAGATCACAAAATTGAAGACAAATTTCCTGGATATCACATCCCAGGCAGCACACATAGTCATATACACATAGTAATAATCCACTGCAAATTCCCAGCCCTGAGGGTTGGCTGTTGCGTTTCCAGTTTCACAGTGTTGGTTTGGCATGTTGACAGCTGCTCCCTATTTCCAGGACACTAGATATAGAATCCACTAACCTGCTACTCTCCCTGGAAAGATCTGGGACCACATGCCTCCACGAAACCAAGGTCTATCAGGAAGCAAGCTCCTAGGTTAACCTCTGACACTGTAGCCGTGACCTTCCATGGGGAATTAAGACACTCCCTGTGAAAGGAACAGCTACTTCCCCAGAAGGTATTTTCCCCTTGGACAACTGTTCCCTGCACAGGTTGTTCTGCCAGCACATGCACACAAAAGCCCACAGCCACTTCTTAAGCATTACTTGATGACACTCCCTAACTGTACCAGGTCTGCACCTTTCTGAATGTGACAGACCCTAGAAGGGGTAGTAAAAGATGCAGTTCTTACTTGCATTCAGCAGAGTTCGGATCTTTTTCTCTTCCTCAGCTTCTTGAAGTAGCTTTTCTGCCAGTGTCTTGTCCTCTGTTTCTACACATATGTCAGATTCTCGGAGGTATTCCAGGTAGTCAATCTCCCGCTGGGCACGTTCCACTCTCAGGGCCAGGTTATTTACTGCACTCTTATACTCACTGGTGTAGGTCTGACATCTTCCCAGCATAACCGATATGTTTTTTGAGAATTCTCGGAAGTCTTGAATATATGCCCTTGTTGCTTGGGTACATTTTTCCAGCCCTTGCTTCAGTCAGAAAATAAATTATCAAATTACTGTTAGTTATTCAAATTACCCAAGTAATAAAAATAGCTATCATTCATAAAAAATACAAATAATTTAAAAAATGAGAAATAAATGTTACCCATAATCCTAAATTCAAAAGTACTATTGATAATTAATATTTTTGAAAGATCTCATGTATTTAGTGATATACATATCTATGTTGTATGTTTGTATTTATAATGTTGTATGTGTGTGTGTGTGTTTGTGTGTGTGAGATACTAGGAATTAAACTCAGGGCCTTGCACATGGTAGGCAAGCTCTCTACCACTGAGCTATATCCCCAGTCCTTTTTAAAAGATTTTTATTTTGAGACAGGATCTCACTAAATTTTCCTGGCCAGCCTCAAACTGTGATCCTCTTGCCTCAGCCTCTTGAATAGCTGGTATTAAAGGTGTGCACCCACTGTATTCATAAATATATGTTTTAAAATATGACTTTGTATATGTTTTGTAACATTTTTAACTTGCTGATATATAAACATATTTTAATATCGATTAATATATATCTGTACCAAAAACTTTTGAGCCTTTTAAAATTAATAAGTAAAAGTTCTTTGTGTTTATGGCATATGCAATGATGTTTTAATATATGTATACATTGTGAAATGGCTAAATCAAACCTATTAATAAATGCATTACTCCCACATTCTTTTTATTTGTAATGAGAACATTCAAAATTTGCTTGCTTGGTGATTTTAAGGTATGCAATATAGTTATTAACTATAGTCATCATGGTGTAAGATAGATTTCTTGAACTTGTTCCTTCTAACTGAAATTTTGCATCTTTCAACCAAGATCTCTCCATTGCTCCTACCCCTCAGCCACTTTCAATGACCATTCTACTCTGTTTCTATGAGTTCAGCTTTTTCAGATTCCTCATATCAGTGAACTCATTCAAGGTTTGATTTTCTGTGGTTGGCTTATGTCACTTGGCATATGTCCTCCAAGTTCACTTATGGCAATGCAAATGACCTCCTTTTAAGGCTAAATTTTATTCCATTTGGTGTATATACATTTTCTTTATCCATCTATATCATAATCAATAAGATATACCATTTCATTGATTAGTATCCCATTATTTTTCTGTAATATTTATTTATTAATTTATTTATTGGTACCAGCGATTGAACCTAGGGGTGCTTTACCACTAAGGTACATCCTCAATCCTTTTTATTTTTTATTTTGAGACAGGGTCTCGCTAAGTGGCCAAGACTAGTCTCTAACTTTCGAGCTTCCTGCCTCAGCATCCCAAGTCACTGGGATAACAGGCGTGTACCGCCACACCCACCTGTCCTACTCTCTCTCTTTTTTTTAAAATAGCATGTCTTTAATAAGTTTTTTCCCAAATTCTCGAGAAAAAGCAAGACAACAACTTTTCCCCATACACTTTAAGCAACACCAATCTTCAAAACCATATTATACTCAAATATCAGAATACATAAGGAATCATTTGAAAACTAAATTAAGATGATACTTGGAAAATGAAATCGTGCATTCGCATAAATATGATGCTTGATTTTTTTTGTGTGTACACCTGCCTTCTTTCTCAAAAATACCCAAGAAACTGTTAATAATGATTACCTTTGCATAGAGGAAATACAATGAAATACAATGAAGAAAGATGTAATCTTGTTTTTCATGTAATATCTTTCTACATACTTGAAACTTATTATAATCCTTTTTCTCAAGGGATTTTTTTTCTTTATTGATACATTATAATTATTCCAAATAATAGGATTCTTTGTGACATATCCACATGTGCCCATAATCTGGTCAATTTCATTGGCCCAACTTTCCCCCTGTTCCTCCCTCCCCATGATCCCTATCCTCCAAGCTACTGGACTCCTTTTTATTTTCATGAAATTCTCACCCCAGTGAGCTTCATCCCCAACCCTCTTTATTATTATTGTTTTGAGACAGGGTCTTAGTAAATTGCTGGGGCTGATCTCAAACCTGTGATCCTCCTGCCTCAGACACCTGAGTCGCTGGAATTTATAGGCGAGAGCCTCTGAACCTTGCTCTAAAAATCCCCCATTTTAAAAAAATTATTTGTTCGTTCTTAAGTGGTCATTTATGTAGCTTTCAATTTTCTTTTTTCATTCAAACAATGCTGAGAAGAAAAAAAACTCTTTACATTTTCATGTGCTTAACTGGTTTTCTTAGGATAGAGTTCCAGAAGTAAGCTCCATCCCCAACACCTGGCTCAGTACCAATCATAGAGTAGTATTCAACAAATATTTGGCCAAAGAGTATATGTACTTAAAGCTCATTTGGCATAGTTTAACGAAAATCTCTGTAGTTCAAACATCAATATTTAAGGCACTTCATTTTGTAGGTAAAGTAATAGAGATATAAAGAGACAGGAAGGAGAGACGGGAGGGATTAAAAGTAATTCCCTAAATCTATATCCTCTTTCTTCTTATCCCTCTGAGATGTCCCTCTCATGGTGGGAACTATATTACTTAATTATTAAGTGTATTGACCAACAGTGCCTGCCACCTGGGACTTGGCTTCACCTCCAGGTCAGGACCAGGTGGGAAGATCTATAAAAGTCACATCCTTGTTTTTAAAATCCACACTCAGAATTATGAGAATATCCCTCTGTACATTATACCCTTGTCTGCACACAATCTCTTAAAGTATTGAAGGACAGTTTGCAAGTTATTAGTAGCTCTAATCCCAGGGCAAGTTGGTGCAAAAGGCTGAGAATAATTATGACATTTTTAAGTAGTAAGACTGGGAGGTTTGTGGAGAGGGAGCTAGTGAAGCAGCAATAAGAGGCCACTGGAAAAAAAAAGAAAAGAAAAAAAAAAAAAAGAGGCCACTGGGCTGGAACATTTCACCCACAGCCTTCAGGCCTTAGTCTGGCCACTGGACAATGTTAAGCAATGCATTCTAGCTGCCCTGTTGAATCATTTTTACCGACTGTAGCTAGATGAGCAAATCACTTGGACTTGAACATTTTTCAGGAAAATACAGAAAATAAATTGGAGATCAAAGTGTATTGGAAGATAAATAATATACCAATTATTTAACTTTTAAAACGATTAAGTATGAAACAGTGGCTATCAATGCTAGGGTGTGGCAAAGACCAGGACAGAGGATTACATTTGTTTTGAGAACCTGTCTGACTTACAAAAATGTTGGGTTTTGTACATTTTAACAAAGTAGATGCCTAAATGCTTTCTCTCTACTCAACATAGTTGAAATATGCCATTTCTCAGTCCAAGTCCTGTTTGACAAAAAAAAAAAAAAAAAAAACCACTAAGACTTAGTCTGTCAGTACACTCTTATGACTTTTGACAGGGACACATTGGTTTATCAAAAAAAGACAAAAAACGAAAATCTATTAACATCTTGATACAGTAAAACATGAAGAAAAAGTGACCAAAAGCTCTAATTTTTATAGTTTAAAACATGAAGTATTAAATTTTAAATGTCCAGTATTTTGGACATTTATCTAACATGCTAGGCAATGTTCTAAGTATGGATTAATGACCCAACACAAACCACCCCCAGCTTCTCAGAGCTGGAATCCTTTTGTTAAATCTTCAGAATAATCTTAGAAAGTAATTTATATTATTATCTCCATTTTATAGATGAGAAAAACTGCCAGATCAGAGAACAGAAGGAAGCCAAGGTCTGGGAGAATGGATTCTAGAATTGGTGCCCTAAACTGATAGACTACACACATTTGTGTCATTTTAGCAATGGGTTTATCACTTCCTATACATTCCAGTAGACAATACAGCAAGGTGACTTCCAGGAGGCATGTTCCCTGTGCAAGTTTCACAGATGTCACCTACCTCTAAGACTTGAAAGCGCTGGTAGATATAATGCACCATAGCTGGATCCTGGGCATACTGTGGTGGGGGCAGAAAGGCTGCAAGGAACAGAACCAGCAGAGCAGAAGCTCCCCAAAGGGCCACCATGATCCTGCAAACTCTGCCAGGAGTGGAATCTTAAAGTGGTTCTTAGAGAAGTCTCAAGGGTCCAGGTGGTGGTCTTCTGTTATCTATTGGCTGCTTTGGGAAATCCTTGAAAAACAATGTCTTGCACAGCCGGAGAGCAAAGTCAGCTTGTTATTCCACCCAATGCATGATCTCAGTTTGTGAGCTGTGATCAAGTCCAGCTGTTGGCAAAGTCAGTCCCTGGAGTCCTTGCAGGCTCACTTGATGCAGAGAGCTTCCTGGGTTCAGCCTCTGCTGCCCTCACCCTTGACATGCACAGACCCTCCCCAGGCTAATGGCTGCACACAGCTTTCAGCTTTCAGTGTAGGAGGGGGTGGGGAGGCCTTTCCCCTGCTCCCCTCCCCCAGCTGTTTCCTTTTTACTTTTGCTTTCCTCCTCCCTAATAGACTCTGCTGTCCAATCAGAGGCCTGACCCAACAC
This sequence comes from Urocitellus parryii, assembly GCF_045843805.1. Lineage (NCBI taxonomy): Eukaryota > Metazoa > Chordata > Mammalia > Rodentia > Sciuridae > Urocitellus > Urocitellus parryii. The sequence goes on along the minus strand of NC_135534.1, from coordinate 56,313,154 downwards.
AAACCACCCCCAATAACTTCTGGAGTTGGAATCTCAGTTGAGTTTCTGGCATAAGTTCCCAGGATCCTTTTCCCAGAAGTTCTGTTGGGAGACCCACCTCTCCTCCAAACTTACTTTGCATTCCTGCAGCTCTTAAAGGCACAGCAAGGAAAAATGAACCCTGATCTACTACTGTCTCTGAAAAGCCAGTGCACAGGGCTGCATTGCTCAGTGAGCAGAGAGGCACAATGAGCTACAGGCCTGGCTTCCCTGGGTTGAGCCCAGAAGATTTTTCTTAAGAAGAACAATAATTAATAAGATAGTGATGCTTCTAGAGCCAAGCCAAAGTGCAACTCCTTTGTAAGGAAGTCCTAGAGTTTTCTGTCACAAATGTCAGAATTCCCTTTAGACAGCTACAGGCTAGAAATACATAGGGTTCAATTTCTGCAGTTTCCAATTGAGTTGAAGATAAATCAGATCCCTAGAGCCAAGTGGTAAGATCTTCTAATTTACACTTGCTGTTCAGGCTTTTACCTATCTCAAACATTCCTTCATGAGAGTGTTCAGGACATCCCAAGGTTCTTTATCAATCACTACCAAGGTGGGGAAGATTGAGGTATCTATGAGATATGGAAAGACTTCTGGCCAATAATCAGAAGACCTTTGCATTTGGTACCTGCAATAGACACTGGAAATCTGAGAAATTTCTATTGGCAGCCCTTGAAAGTTCTTGTCCCCAGTATATGTTCCTCCCCATTCCTCTTTAATATGACCTTGGCTCCCATTTCTCTCCAATCCTTTTTGTCAAGTCCCAAACAATAGCTCCTCATCCTTAAAAACAATATCTCCTATTTCTGAGAACCTTCTTTGAACTTGAATTGTCCCTAAAACTAGTTGAACTTTAGTTGATCTCTTTAGCTGAATCTTTATTAAAAAATCCTAACTGACTCAGGCTCCTTCTCCAAGTGAGAATTCTCTCTGCAAAACTTCTCATCCTTGGCATTTTAAATAGTCTCATACAAAAGTGTTTTGGTGATTTTCTACCATGAATACCTCAAGTCCTAACACTGAGATTGTAAACTAAGATGAAAAAGATTCAGTAGAGCAAAATTCTTGTCTCGCAATTAATATTTGGGTGGGTGCTGTCATTGTGGGCTTTCCGCATTATGCTTACATTATTTCTACATTGAAATGCGCATTCAATCATAATAAAACCTAAAGAATTACCAGACAGTCCATGAGAAAGGAATGTCCCAAGGATCCTCAGTCGCAGCAGAAGTCCTCAGATTGGTTCCAGGGCTGCTGTTGCCCCTATGTCTCTGGCATGGGCTCCAAAGAGCTTGGCCCCATTCTGGGATGGACTCTCTTGTCTCCCTGCTAGTGATTCCGTCCCCTCACCCCTCTCTTTATGGTCACCAGCTTCACAGGGACAAATCAGGCCTCTGACTGACAATACCTGGTCTTAGTTGGAAAGCTTTTTTATTTTTGGTACCAGAGATTGAATCCAGGGGCACTGAACCACTGAGCCACGATCCAAGCCCTTTTTTATATTTTATTTAGAAACAAGGTCTCATTGAGTTTCTCAGTATCTCGATAAATTGCTGAGGCTGGCTTTGAAATTGCAATCCTCCTGCCTCAGCCTGCTAAACTGTTGGGATTACATGTGTGCCACCAGGCCCAGCAAGAGCTTTACTCTGTGTAATCCCAAAGAAGCACGAATCCCATTACTGGCAGCCGTAGGACTGATGATCCATGGGACAGACACAGAATGGAAACCCTCATTTCTTGTGACCAGAGGTTTCAAAAAGCAAAACAAACAAACAAACAAACAAACAAAAACTAACTAACTTTGGAGATAGTCCCAGCTTTGACTGACACAAACTGGCCAGACATGACCATCTTTATTTAGAGTATTCCTACTCATTGGGTGCTGTTCTTATGGGCCAGCCTATATGGACAATGACCAAACAGACTCCATTTTACCCTAAGACTCCATATCATGTAAGAAATGCTTCTCCCTTGGGAAAGCCTTGCCTCTGTACCCATTAATATTTACCTAGCATAGCATACTTGGCAACACAAAATAGTTCTTTGGTTTCCATTTTTCTTGGACAATGTACCTTATAAGAGATTGATTGTCTAGACATTAGTAACCATTCTCTAACTTGTACTCAACTACTGTCATTTTGACCCACTTCCCTTCTGCTTGCTTGCTGCTATGCCAACCTGTAAAGTCCTGTGGGAAATACCAATGTACCCATTGAATTGTCTCGCTAACTGCCCAATCCAGCTTCCCTACCTGTTTGCTTACAGCTACATCAACCCAGATTTTGCCTTTAAATATCCTAAAATGCTCAGGCTTGGGGCTGTTCCTTGCAGAAACAGTTATGGGTCCTGCGGGGAGCAGTTGCCAGTTGTCCAGCTAAATAAAGTCTCTTCAATTTGGACAAAACTGGGACTTGGTGTGTTTTCTGAGGGACCTGCCCCACAACACTGTGTTGGTAGGCAAGAAAAAGATGGGGTGAAACCAATCACTTTGCTTTGCTGTCTTCCTTACGTTTAACCTCTTTAATCACTACTCTGAGCTCACTAGTGAGCACAGTAGTCAACATGTGACTCTTCCCTCCATCTTTTCTCCTCTGAAAGTATCTGATCCTTCTGTTCTCTTATCTCAGTATCCTGAGAGAGGGAACTTTTGTCTGGTGATACCTACCTATTTCCTCAGAGTAGTGATTGAACCCAGGGGCACTTAACCACTGAGCCACATCTCCAGCCCTTATTATTTTTTATTTTGAGATAGGGTCTCGATAAATTGCTGAGGCTGGCTTTGAACTCGCAATTCTCCTGCCTCAGCCTCCTGAGCCTCTGAGATTACAGGCGTGTACCACAGCATCCAGCTGGATTCACTAGTTCTTGATCTGCAGGCTCTGCCCTGAACTATCTTCTGAAAGTGACCCTCCCAGTTACAACCTCCCCCCCACCAACGTTGATCTTATCCAGACCTCAAGTTCATCTTGGGATTCTTTGCCTCTCTCTCCACCCCACCCCCACCCCCCACCCCCGCTGGTGGCTCCTTCTTCTTCTGCATTCCTGTTTTAGTCAGCTTTTTTTGCTGACTAAAAGACCCAACCAGAACAACTTTAGAGGAGGAAAAGTTTATTTGAGGGTCACGGTTCAGAGGTCTCAATCCACAGACATAGACATTCCTCAGGGCTCAAGGTCAGGCTGAAACATAGCAGAAGAATGTGGCAGAGAGAAGCAGCTCACAGGGTGGTCAAAAAGCAGCGAGCATGTCGAATGCCCCACCTCCTCCAGCCACACCCAATCCTCCCTTCAATTACCACTTAATTAATTCCATCAGGTGATTAATTCACTGATTGCGTTAAGGTGCTCAAACCCAATCATTTCCCCTCTGAATCCTCTTGCATTGTCTCACAGGTGAGCATTTGGGGAACATCTCACATCCAAACCATAACAATCCCCATATTAACTGACCACTTGACTTATCCTCCACTTAACTAGGAGATGCTGATCAGGCTTGAGGAAGGCAATTCTGCCTTGTCAAGGAGTCAGAGGCCAGCCCAACAGAATCCCCCCTGGAACAACAGGCATCATCATTGATATATGCACAGTATGTCTCCTCCTTTTCTTCTGTTCTCTTCTCCCTTTCCCCCCGCACTTTGTCCCTTATCTTTTATCGCCACTCCTACCCCACTTCATAGCTATTGGCTTTAATGTCATCCTCAAATTTTTCATCCTTTTGCAAGTAATGGCATTCTTTCCTGTATGAGTGGTTGTAGCAGCTTCTAATTTCCTGTGTTCAACTTTAGATACAGAACTGACTGGTTTTAATGAAAACTCTCTATAGTGTGACCTCTGCTAACCTTCCTACAACTCATACCATTCCTCCTCCACAAAAGCCACATCTAATTGTCCCCAAACTCTCATGAGATTTTTTTTTTAATATTTGATATCTTTGCTTATGGAAGTCCTACAACCTAGAACATCTCTCCCTTTGTAATTAGTGAATTCTTACTCATTCTTCAGATCTTCCTCTAACCCCACTCTAGGCAGAATACCCCCTCTCTCCTCTGTTTCCATGCATGTTGAAATTGGAATCTTGGCAATTTGAGGGAAAGACAATCTGGACATTGACACTCTGGTGGAGAGGTGTGGGCTTGCAGCCTTTGGGTGTGAAAAGAGGAAGAGAAAGAAACATTACACTGTAAAGGGCTGAACTGTGTCTCCACCCCAATTCCTATGGTGGAGCCCTAGTCCTCGTAATCCAGAATCTGTATTTTGAGGCAGAGCCTTTAAAAAGGTAATTAAGTAAAAATGAGGTACTTAGTGTGGATCTTAAACCAATGTGACTAATGTCTCTGTAACAAAAGAGGAAATCTGGAGGCACAGGAGAGGTACATGCACATAGAAAAGACCACAAGAGGATACAGTGAGGAAGCAGCCACCTACAAGCTAAGGAAAGAGGCCTCAAAGGAAACCACATCTGCTGACATTTTGATCTGGGGCTTGCAATCTACAATTGTGAGAAAATAAATGTCTCTTGTTTAAGTCACTCAGCCTATGGAACTTTGTTTTGGAAAACGAAGTCAACTGATATAAGCACTGAGTGAGTTGTAAAAGAAGGCAGTGTGGAGACAAAATATAGAAGTTCCACTGGGGTGTGCAGGGTGTTCTTGGCCAGATATAACTTGATAAGGGAATTCCTGGGTGATATACACTGATGATTTCCAATTGCAGGTTTACGCAGGTCTTGAGGTCCAAACCCACTTTCTACCTGCCTGCTGGACGTTCATTTTTGGATGTGGAATAGACATCACAGACTTTTCCTGTTATCATTTTTCTCTCTACTCAAACTTCCTTCTAAATGATTTTTTTTCAGCATCATCTTTTACCTGCTTACAAAGACAAAAATGCAGGTATTTTCTAGATTCTTCCTGTCTTTTGTTCCTATGTTTGTTCAATTAATCAGTCATCAATGCATTAATTTTGCCACCTAAATACATATAAAATATGCCCCCTTCTCTTTTATTCTACTGCAAATTCATTACTTAGGGCTTCTTTGTTTCCTACTTTTTATTCATTTGACCAATATTTCAGGGAACCTATTGTGTTCCAGATACTGGACTCTGCCCTAAGGATACAATGAAGACATAGTAGATAGATTTCTTGTCCTCACAAAGGATGTAGGCTAGTAGGGAAACAATTATATAGATACATAATTTATAATCAGCACAATTTAAGAAGTCACAGGGGCTGAGGTTGTAGCTCAGTGGTAGAGAACAGTTGTCTGGCACATGTGAGGCACTGGGTTCATTCCTCAGCATCACATACAAGTAAATTAATCAACTGAAGGTATAAAAAAATTCAAAAAAAGAAGAAGTCACAGGGGTTGTACTAAGTGTCATGACAGAATGAAGGTGAGTACCTGAGCTCAGGAAATCAGAGATAAATTCTCAAATGAAGTGCATCTTAGCTGAGATTTGAAGGATGAAAAGGAATTAGTACTATAGTATAGATAGTGAGGAGAAGTGGAAAATGTTGTAGGCAGAAGCAACAGCCCATGCAAAGACCCATAAGCCAGAGAGCTTAGCAGATTGAGGAACTGATAAAAATTGTATATGAAGTTTCTACAGGACCAGTCCTGTATAGGAGTTTAGGCTTCCCAAGGAAACAAATTCAGATGAATTTATATGTAAGATGTATGTCTGAAACAATACCTATACCTATGAGGAAGTAAAAGAAGCAGACTGGGCAGAAGAAAAGTTGAACTGAAATGCTTGGAACACAGGCCCCAACTGATGGCACTCGGAGTTCTGCAACTAGATGGGCCCAACAGCTATGCCCTTGGCATTCCCACACCAAGCAGTTATTGGATGAGCACTACTCCCAAGGAGGGAAGGCGTGTAGTATTGAGAGTTTCTTTGGCTGGGGGTAATTACTGGAGAGAGATTCAGTTGTGACCTGTTAGTGTCCATATTTGCACAGCTGCAAGAATGTGTGTCCTTGTCATAAAGGATAAGGTGGGGGCAGTGTACCACAGTGTCCCTTTAAGTATGATAAGGAGAGGCCAGGTATTGTCAATTTTTTTAGGACCTGCCAAACCTTCCAGGTGTTATGGTAAGAATGAGAAAACAATTAGAATTTCAAGTGGATAATGCAAATAGATTTGTGTTTTAGAGAGCTTTCTAGAGGTCAGGTGAAGAGGTATTAGAGGGCAGCAAAAATAAATTCTTGGTGGGAGATGGATTAGGAGGCTGGCACAGTGATTCGGAAGGACCAGGAGAGTGTATTGTCCAAGAAGAGAGGAAGTTAGATGGATGCCTTTGAGAAATATTTAAGATATAGAATTAGTGGAACTTGGTTACTGATTTAATGAGGAACAGAGTAAGGGAGGGTGATGGCCAGATTCTGCACTGTTTACTGCAGCCTCCATTCTGAGCCCTTCTAGTCTATCATTGCACCATAGCCATGGTAATGGAGCCAATATGCAAACCTCATTATGAAATGTCCCTGCTTAGGAGTCTTGATTTGATGCCAGCTCTCTCCCAATGAAGACTAAATTCCTCAGGCTCAGGGAAGTCTTTGCAAGTAAATTGCATCTAAGCTGAGATGGATAACAGGAGTAACTGGTAGGCACAGGAGGAAGGAATATGTGAGATACATTCCCAATGGTCGGGATGCGTGCGCGCGTGCGCGCACACACACACACACACACCCTTTTAAATGTATCTCTGGCCAGAAAGTCGTCTTCTCAGAATTAAGCACTCTTCTGCAGTCTCTGCTATCCTTCTAGTCTTTGCTACATATCCCTCCCTGAGTCTTGGAGCCTTGTTTAGACACCACATTCTTGCCTGATAACTCCTGAATGAACGGCAACTTTCCTCTTGGTCTGGGTTCAGATTTGCTTCTAGAACTAGCCCTTCATCTAAATCATCCCCCATTTCTTGCAACCTTGCCAACCTCAAGAGCCTCCAGGGCATATCACCTGAGGGCTTCTCTGAAAGGCACTTGGAAATTCATAGAGCTGCACATGAGTGCCTTAGCCCCTTTGTTGATAGATTGTTAGCAGAGACGCCAAATCTTATTTTGAGAGAATCAGTTATTCTATCCCTTAGTAAATGGGACAGATTTGGGGCAATTTCACTATGGTTCAACATATTCCACCTACCTGTGAAGATGAAGTTCCTGGACATGTCAGACTCATGGGCAATGCAGTACTGTGGATTTGATACCTAATTTCTCTACAATTACTGGAGAATAAGACAGCCCTCATAAATAAATTTTCAAAAAAACACAAGGCTTCCCCGCTGCCAATCCCCACTTTGGAAAAAGCCAAAAAAAAAAAAAGTTTTTTTTTTTTAAGATATAGTATTTTTTTAAAAAAAAAATATTTATTTTATTTTTATGTGGTGCTGAGGATCAAACTCAGGGCCTCACATGTGCTAGTCACATGTGCTAGCCACAACCACAGCCCCCCAAAATATTTTTAAACTTAAATATTTTAATGGAAATCTTTACAAGCATATTTCAAACTTATTTACTTTTAAAGAAAACATATTTTTAGTTGTAGATGGACACAATACCTTTATTTTATTTATTTATTTTTTATGTTGTGCTGAAAATCGTAACCAGTACCTCCCGTGTGCTAGGCAAGTGCTCTACCGCTGAACCACAACCCCAGCCCTCAAACTTATTTGTTTTTTAAAAGCCATTTATTATTTTCTTAATGACATAAGAAGATCTTTATAATTCATCTACTGTATCAGGTACAGGGATCTTTCAGAGATTATTAAGGTATAAAGAGATCTTTTCCTTAGTACTTACTAGGCAAGCACAGCTAGGAACTCCCAACTTGTGTATTTGCTTCTTATATTTTCTCTGTCCCTTCCCCTCTCTGTCTCCATCAAACTCTCTTTTAAAAAAGCAAGCTAATTCTCACATTGGTTCCCTCATAACAAGTGAAATAGTCCTGTTTGGAATTAGGTTTAGTCTTAAGCTTCAGAAATTATTTGAGGCTGCCTCCTATTTTACTTACTAGCTTCTCTGTGTCCCCATCACCCGGAATCATGATCTATTTCAATAACTTGTCCTGGCCCTTCCCTGCAACAGGACCTGAGCTGGTTTTTCTAATGTATTCAGCACTCTTGACCATGGCCCTGCCCTCTGTCCTCCAGGTTTGTGGGCCTGTGACCCTAGTGGAGACCTCTGGCACACACCCAGGGTGAATGCTCAACTCTACTCTCTCAGAAATCTCATCCTGCTCCCTTCAATCTCTTCGTGCTGCCCCAAGGTTTCTTCACCCTTCACCAGGCTCCACCACACAGTCCTCCCAAGGAAAGAAGAGAATTTTGACAAAGGTTTGGGGAGGCCTTTTCAGGGTCTGAGGGTAGTCTAGTTCCTTCCTACTCTGTAAAGAATTATTCTTCTCCAAATACTGAGCATATTTTAACATCCAAGAAATTCCAGAGGGCCTTCCACATTTTCAGTAAGAAACCACCTTGCCTTCTACCTTTCTGCCACCCCAGAGAGACAGACAAATATCAGCCTGCACCCACCAGTCTTTGCAGTAGCTGTGTGCGGAGGACTTTGCAAGAACAATCAAAGTTCCCAAATTCAGGCACTTGCAGGAGGGAGGGGGTACTGATTAAAGAAGGACAGCCTGAAGTACCAAACAAACTGTTAAAAATTCTCAGGGTTAGTCCTTTAAATACAAAGGAAAACCAGAACTAGAGACCTTAGAAGACTGGTTGTAGTGGTAGAAAAATAAAACAAACAACAACAAAAAAAGCAAGGATGACTTATAGAAGTGTCTAGGTTACATCTTCATTGAGGTTTTTTTTTTTTTTTTTTTTTTTGTGTGTGTGTGTGTGTGTGGTGCTGGGGATTGAACCTAGGGCCTTAGTGCATGCAAGACAAGCACTCTACTAACTGAGCTAAATACCCAGCCCTTCATTGAGTCTTGAGCCAATGTGCTATGAAAGTAAGAGGACATAGCTCTGCCCCCCAAGAACTTACAATTAGTAGAACTGAGGGGCAGGGAAGGGAAGCAAGCAATAGAACAGAATCCACTTGTGAGGAGTTTTTTTAATTTTTTTTTTTTTGTACTTGAATGAGAATAGTGAGGAGTTTAAAAGAGCTATCCTTCTTAAGCACAATGACATTTGCCAAAATGTATTGATTTTCCTATTAATTTACTATTCTTTTTCTTTTCAGTTCTTTGGATTATGTGGAAGAGAAGGAGGTGAAAGTGGAGGGAAGGGTGTGGTCTATGGGATTTCATAGGGACTAAATTCAGTTTCAGTATGGACTAAAAAGGAACAAATATATTGTCGGAGGAATTTAAGAGTTTCTGACTGAGAAGTTTTGGTAAGAATTTGTTGGTAACAGGTTATTGAAACAAGTTGGTATTTTTTAAGGAGATATTTCGAGAATCATTTAAAACTGGTATGGTAACAGGTTATTGAAACAAGTTGGTATTTTTTAAGGAGATATTCTAGAATCATTTTAAAACTGGTATGGAATCAGGAGAGAACACCTCCATATAGCTAATCGAAACTTTCTTATGTAATTGATTGTGATATCTCTAGTCATTACAAACTAGGCCTTTAATTACCTTTCTGTCTCCATGTATCCTTTGCTGTAAGTCACCAATTTTCTTAATTAACTTAGATCACTATAACAAAATACCAAAGACTGGGTAACTTAAACAACTGATAAATTTTTTTTTTCACAGTTTTGGAGGCTGTAACATTCATGATCCAGATATTGGATTCAGTGTCTAGCAAGGGTTGCTTCTTGGTTCATAGATAGCCATCCTCTTGCTGTGTTCTCACATGGTGGGGAGAGAGAGGGAGCCCCCTAGTCTCTTCCTCTTCTCATAAAGACTCTAATCCCATTATGGCAGCCTCATCCCCATGACCTCGTCTTATGCTCACTACCTCCAGAAGTTCCCACCTCTGAATGCCATCACCTGGGGGGCCAGGGCTTCAACATAAGAATCTGGGGGAACACAAACACTCAGCACCAGTCTTTCCATTGATCAAGAATGTCATGATTTGACATGAGTGAGACGCCTCCAAGAGGCCCCCTTCACCCCCAGTTACCTCATGTTGTCCTTCCTCTTCCCTCACTTGGCTGGAGTCTACTCAGAGCACAATCTCAGTTTTTGACATTCATTTATGACTGCCCCATGTTTTACTGGAAACGTCTTCTCTCCAGAACCCTCTCAAGTGGCTGGCACAGGTGCTGTTCCCTACCTGAAGTGGAGAGCCTGGTCTGCACGGTGGCCCACAGCCCTCATTGGTGGGCATGGCCTCCCTCTGCTCAAACCTCTCATTGTGGTTGCTCTGGTTCGGCTTTTGAAAACCACCTGTGCAATTTCCTATAAATGGATTCTTTCTGGAAGCGAAGCACCTGGTCCTAATAGATTCTGGTCAAATGCTGGACACATCAGTTGTGGTTGGGTAGGCTCAGGTGGCTTATATTGAGTCTCTGTTTTCTTAGCATCAGGCAACCACATCTCTGCCAAGAGCTTTTGAAATTCTGCCTACTATTGTGCAGCTTGGATAGCCTCTAGACTGGGGGTGTACAGACGACAGAGTAAGGGACTGAGTAGTGAAAGCCACTGACGGGAGTGAGATGTGCGTTAGTGACTCCTGGAGGTGTGGAAGGTGTGGCTGCAGCTGGAGATGATGTTGGAGATGATGGCCAGAAGACGATGCTGGAGCCTCAGGCCCAGGGCTGGTCAGTATGTGTGGAAATGCTGGGTCTTATCCAGGCTCTGTGTCTGCCCAGCACAGGACTTATCCTGAGTCTCTCCTGCCCAGGTTCGCAGGTGACATCTCTGAAGTTATGTGAACATCTATCCCATTGGGGAGAGATCCCCAGGACTTAAAGCTGATGGTTACCTACGATCCCCAGAGAATTGGGACACTGAACTAAGAGTGGTCTTAGTTCAGTGTCCCAAACCTAAACATTGGGTCAACTTTTGTGCAAACTTTTTGTTTGGAGCCTTTGGCCACTAGAGGGCAGAGGCTTTTCAGGCAGGCATCGGACTATGGCCAATTGTGTTCCTTTTCCTTTTTAGATTTGAAAGAGAATATATTCCATTTAAAATAGGTACCCACAAACCTTCTCCTTTCTCTTTCCTCCTCCCCTAATCAATCTGACCACCATTCCTGATCAATTGGAAGAATGACTTGTGTGGTTTTTATTTTCAAAACAGACTGAGGAATGAGAATGACTGTCTTTGCAGTCAGGAGAGCAGCAGGTGCAAGAAATTCACAACTTGATCCAGTGCTGCAGGGGCTGCTGAGTGGGTGGGCAGTGCTGGTTTGTGTGAGCTGTGCAGTTTGGAGTAGAAGGTACTTGATTTTGACACCCAAATACCTCTGTCTTGACAAAAGTGAGCACAGAGCTGAGCAGCATGAGCTGCACAGACAAGTCCATGGGCTCATAGGACACAGTTTTCTATGACAGCCCTAGGCAAGGGATGACAGGCTGCCCCTTAAAGAAGTAGGCCAGGAGTTGGGCACTGTGGCCCACACCTGTAATCGCAGCAGCTCAGGAGGCTAAGACAGGAGGATCGAGAGTTTAAAGCCAGCTTCAGCAAAAGCAGGGTGCTAAGCAACTCAGTGAGACTGTGTCTCTAAATAAAATACAAAATAGGACTGGGGATGTGGCTCAGTGGTCGAGTGCCCGAGTGCCTGAGTTCAATCCCTGGTACCAATAAAAAAAAAAAAAAAGTAGGCCAGGAAAAGAGGTGCTCAGTGTCCTGCCTCCTTCCTGGCCCTGAACTATCCACACAGACTGTCTTTCTCCTTGTTCTCATCTAATACATCCTTCTTTGTCAGAATTTCCCCTTCCAGGGAGCTTCCTGTGGCTCTACCCTTTCCTCCTTCCAGCTTCCTTGTAGAACTGGGGTTAACCTTTTGTGGGTACTGAGAGCACCTGTTTCGGTATTTAATTCAAAATGGAATTTCCTCTGCTTAAGGAATTCCAGTCCTGGTTTTATGATCTGCACTAGACATCACTGGTTATTAAAGAGATTTTCTGGACACTCTCAAAGTCAAATTCCTTTCAGATCATTTGTGAAAAAAGAAAATCTATTGAAGAGGAAACTGAAAAACAATGGAGGGCATGGAAAGACAGATGATAGTCTATGGAAATCAAAATCCTTCCTCCCGAGGTAGCCTAAACTTGAGTTTCTGGGCAGTAGGTGTCGAGCACTGCACCATCACAGCCCAGCAATGTGGCTTTCCCAGTAACGGGCATAAGCAGTTCCCTAGACTCAGAGGTACAAAAACACCAGAGACAGAAGGGCACAGGATACACTGAACAAACCCTGCCTCACGTGAGAAGAAAGGGAACCCCACAGGAAGGGCTTGGCATCAGAGGCAGGAGCAGAGCTCTGGGCTACCCTCTGTCTATGACTCTGCCCACACAGGTGTGGCATCTTGGTCTTTGCTCAGCACTCCTCAGGCTAGGAGTCACGTGCAAACACTACATGTTAACCACAGCTTATCAACAGAATTGACAGCTCTGACAAGCCCTATGCATTTACACTGTAGTCTCTGACATCTTTTTGTAACCCACATATTATGGCTCTGAAAAGGTGGTGTCACCTCTAGGATACTTTTTCTAGACTGGTTTATGAAAATGAGTGTTATATGGAATTTTGCATAAAATGATGGGTGAGAGCTTCTGTGACTGCATGTCACAGGCATCTAAGGAGACAGGAGGCTCCTGAGAAGACCAGTCTATCTGTCCTAGGTGGCCGGGTACATTCATGGAGAACTCACCTTGTTTCTGGCATTCCCCTGGCAGCAATTTCCATAAGACCCAGAGAGCTACTTGCTACAAAGAGATACACAAGGACAAATCTTCCAGTTCTGATGGGGCCATGCTCTCTGCAATAATTTTCCTTGGCCTGAAAATGACATCAAGTTCTGCACCAGCCTTTTCTGAGCTGGTCCTGCTCAGTAATTTTACTGGTGCATGTGTATGTGTAGAGTGGCATGAGGATGCCAAGTGCCATGATAGGAAACCAGAGAGGGGTTGGATCAAGGCAGAAAGTTCTCAGTAAGGGTTTCTTATGTCCATGCTTTTTTTGTTTGAACCATTTGGGGGATTGCTAACGTTTTCTAAAGACCAGAAGAGTGGGGGCCAAATACAGTCACAGGTGTGGTGCTTTTCATTTTCTCACATGTCCCTGGCCTGGCTACACTAGGGGCTGACAAGGGTCTGGGTGGGACCTGATGGCAAGGAGTACAGGAAAGGGAGGCCTGGAGCTTACAGGGTGGTAAGTAGGTTCTTAGGACTCCACGGGGCAGGGCTGTCTCCCACCTGTGCTCAGTTTGAAGGTAACTGGTTTGAGTTCCTTTTGCATCTTCTGATTACCAGCTGGTCTCTACCACTACTTCTGTCCATCAGAATAGGGCAAATATTTTCTGGTTAGGACCCCAAACAGTGAGATGATTCACCAGCATAGTTTCAAGGAAGTGGTGGAAGTTTCGTCTCCCTCCCCAGTCCTTAACTGTGTAATTACAGTTTTAAGCTTAAAATCTTCCTCTCCCAGACTAGTATTTTTACCTTGTCTCCCTAAGTCAAAGAAGGTCATGAACTGAAGGTCAGTGGAGGAGGAATCTTTCCTCATTTATGGAAATGCCTTCCTCAACAAGGACCTGCCCCATTCCTGGGAGCGTCACAGAACATGAAGGCTGTGGTTTCCTAAGCTGCTCTTCTCTTCCTAAGGCGCAGTGATTTTCAACAAAACTTTACACTCGGGATCAAGAAGTCCTTTATGAAGGAAACTGCTGACAGCTGCTTTGGCATGGGCTGGAAAAATTGACATAATGCCACCAAGCAGCCAAATATCAATATTTGATCTACCAGATAATCAGGAGCATTTGAATGATTTGCTAAACTTTTCTAGTTTTGTGGAACTCTTTAAATTTACAAACATAATCTTTAGATTTCCTTTGAAATCCACTGTTCATATATTTTGAAATCCACACTTATTTTTCCTAAAACTTAAGTACTTTAAAACAGAAAAATCAAGGAGTCTATATTTGGGCTTTACATGATGTTTCCCCCTCACTGCTTTCCCCTTTTCCACATGGTGGTGGTTGTCCTTGTTCTCTCCTGTTTGATGACATGGATACACTTTCTTTTCTTTCTTACTCTCTCTTTCTTTCTGTGGGGAACAAGAACACCTTTTCAAGTCAGGAGACAGCAAAACCCTTGGTAGTTGCTGTCAAATTGTATTATCTTGACCTGAGAGCCCTTGAGTGTTTGTCTAAGCTGCTAATTGGACTGCTATAGCAAGCACTGTCTCCCGTGTCCAGTAGTCACTGTGAAGGGCCCAGCAGGTGTTCACAGCACTAGTGAGGGCCAGGATCTACCACAGCATGTCAGGTAGGCAGCCTCCTCTTGCTAACCCCCCAGGACCAGCTGCATCTCACACATGAATGTCATTGGCTCTTCAACATGGATTTCAAATGTGGAAAACTCTGGAAGTCAAAACTTAAATGATTTTTTGTGCCAGGCATGGTGGCACATGCCGATGATCCCAGTGACTCTGGGAGCCAAGGCAGCATCTAATGTCAAAATAAAAAAGGCTGAGGGAGATGTAGCTCAGTGGTAAAGCACCTCTGAGTTGAATCCCCAAGTACCCACCCCACCACAAAAGTTTTCTTGTTAATTTTAGGGAAGCAAATAGGATTCTTTCAAAACCAGAAATGCTCTTTAAGATAACATGACACTGGGCTGGGGTTGTGGCTCAGCGGTGGAGCACTTGCCTAGCATGTGCAAGGCCCTGGGTTTGATCCTCGGCACCACATAAAAATAAACAAAATAAAGGTATTGTGTACAACTACAACTGAAAAAATAATTTTTTTTAAAAAAAGATAACATGACACCTAATTTTGTGGAGAACAAGGTAAAGCCAATATGTATTTTAGAAAATATTTAATTTGGTTGGAATACTTTTAACTCCTGGAGTTCTAATTCGGAAGATAGCATTTTCCTGCTCTTCTTACATTTTCCTGTGCTGCCCAGACACCACCTTTTCTCTGGCAGGCTTGGCACAATGATGCCTGGGTCTTATTCTCTATAAAAGATTTTATAGTCGCTCTTTCTATCCTGAAAACAAAATTAGAAAACATGGACCATAGTGTCGAGCCATAGCGCAGATTTTGTGCTTAGCTAAAACGGCCCAGGAGCCTTGCTAGAGCCAGCAGGTCCAGTGAACCCTGAGCAGAGGTCCATGCTGAGCTGTGGATGTGACATACAGGGTCAGTGTGTTTGTTTCTCTTTTACAAATGTGCAATTTGTGGCAATGCCTTTCTTTTCTGAGCTCTTATCTTTTTGCACTTTCTTGTGTGCTTTTAAAACAGGATTGTTTGAAAGTTTTATTTCACAAAAAAAAACATAAAATTTTAAACTTAGTTATAGATTTCCTTGAAGAGAAAATAAATATTTTCAAAATCATTACTTTTAAAAACAAAAGATAAAAATTTGTTTCTGGAAGGCCTATTTGCAAGCTCATTTCTGAAGTCCTGACAAGTGTCTTCAGGTGTTTGAAGAAATGGTTTTAATATTCTCTGAAAGCTTTGAGTCTGGCAAATTGGAGAAATTGTCTTACTTTGATAAATTCAAATCGGGTAAATTCAAAATTAAGACTCTGGACATCATAAAAAAGGAATTTTATGTACAATGAAAGCCAGCATCTTGGAGACAATGTTTGCTTGATGGGAAAAACCATAAATATTCCTATGTAAAATGCTGACTTGGAAATAACTTTAATGCAATGAATGGTCATTGAAACAATAACTACAATACATTCAGCATTGAGCCAAAAAGAAATAAATTAACTTTTTAAAAACTACATTTACTGTTTAGAATCAAAGTTGAATTTTCAAAAAAATAAAGCAAATGGATAAAAGCAATATCAAATATTGTAACCTGGAAGATGTAATGTCAATTCTGATCAATAAATTTCATATTGATAAATAAATTTTCATATTGATAAATACATTTCTTCATTGTCTGGCAATGCTCATTCATCTTTCGGAGACGTCTGTTTTATGATGTAGTTTGGGGGGTGTGGTATCAATGACAGAGCCTTGAAGACAGCATCCGTGACCCAGGTCCCTTTGACCTATTCTTCTCTTTCCTACTAGGAGGAGGTGACATGAAAGTCATTGTCATATTAAAGTTTGGTGCTGGCCTGTGGGTGAGCTTGAGACTCTGATGCCACTAAAGCTTAGTCAAGATGACTGGACTGCAGGGTTGGGCCCCAATTTTCTGAGGCTTTGGGGGATCATCTTTAATCTTGGCTCTTAATCCTTTCCAGGCTCAGAACTCTGTACCCAAGTGGGAAGACACCAGGGAGGGAAGTGCAGAGGTGATCATATAGCTAGTTGAATTTCGTAGCCCATATGCTCAGGGAGCCTGGGCAGCAAGTGACAGTTAAGCACTTTGAATGGGAGAAGGAAGTGGGTTTCTGCCAGTCCCTGGGAGAGGCCTGATCTGCTTTCATGGGACATTAAGTGAAGGGAGATTTACATCTGCCATCAGGGATGCCTGAGGAGGTCCTGGCACTTCTCAGCACTTTTTTTTGCCTCATATCTGTCCTGGGCTTAGAGATGAGGACCTAGGTTCACCTTTTGAAGCTCCCAGAATGTTAGAAACATTATCTTTTCCGGTTTTCCTTGGCGTTGTCCCACAGGTTTTCCCTAGTGGGACATTTTTTTCTCACTGTTGGGACAACATTCCTGATTATTTTCTTCCCTCAGTTTTATCATTTCACTTCTTCCAAGAAGGTCAGCCCAGATAACCCACATCAACTTGAGAAAGAATGCATTTCTACTTAAATCACTATGTTTTATAGTGCTTTGTTATGTGATTAGAACATCCCCTATCACAGGACAGGATAATCATGAAAATACCAAACAATTTTCCATATCTCTCTTCTGTCAGTCTCCTTTCCTTCTTTTCATATGAAATATAGGTTTATTGATGACAATGAGGACTAAATCCCTGGGAAGTTTGAAAGCATCTACATTGTAGAAACCACTCTTTTCCCCTCCCTGCTCCTGCCATGTACCAGTATACTTTCTGGTACATGCTCAATGTGCACAATTCACCGGCCAGGAAGGGGCTCTGGCAACAAAACACATCCAGGGTAATTCTCCTTGAAGATGATGGCGATGAGGAAGGGGCTGGGACTTAGTGCCAGGAAGGTGAGAGGACAACTGGTTTCTTCCTTTCTCCTGGAACCAATCCTTCCCAAGGTCCCTCCCTGAGACATGATTAGTTTTTTCTCTTTCTACTACTATTTCCACTTTTCCCCAAGGTATTTAGTGTCCTTCTCTACCCTGAAAAAGATACTGAAGAATCCCCTTCCCGCAAGTTCAATGAGACAAGGTTTGAGTTTTTCAAAAGGAACATTTACTAGGAAACTAAAGGGCAACCAAACAGAATGCAAGAGAACAGAGGCAGAGTTGCAAATGGGCTGAAGGAGTTCAAATTTATAACCAGACTCTGGCCACAGCTGTACTGGCTGGGCAGAGCTTTCCAGACACAAAATACCTACCATATGGGTAGTCACATTTGCCTGATTGCCCCTACAAAGCCACCATGTTTCATACCAACAAGCCAGTAGCATACTCATTAGGACCTCGGGGCTGCTAGGTCTGGGCAGGAAGATGCTGAGGTGGAAACAATAGGCACAGCTGGCTCTCCAACCCAGGCTCCCACTGCCAAGGGCATGCCAAAGTGGAATGGGATGACCACTGCCAGCTATTGGAGACAGTCTGGTTTCTTTGGGATCATACCTTTGGGCTCTTCTGCCTGGATCTAGTGACAATATTTTTGTGCACTCTCTTGCTGGCACTAGCCCTTCGTGCTTTGGTTCTAAACACTGCTATGGTGGAAGATGCTAAGGTGGGAGGGATGAGCTGAGGAGAACCTTGGGCAAAGAGAGATGAATTTTTCTCATGTCTTTAGACATAGGCAGGATTGGGATTCCCTTTGAATCCCAAGGTTGAAAGATAATGATATGGAAATGAATTAGGCAGGTTGGGGAATGCATGAAGCTTGAGTGTATTAATACTGCCTCACACACCAAAGGCCTCCACCATTTTTTGATTTGATATCAGGATACATCTGACATCTTGTACCAGGCAGCCAAGGTAATAAGAATTTCTGAGGATATGCAATGATCCTGCTTCTGCCCAGCTGGTCCCACATCAAAATGTTAATTGAAATGAAGATAATGCATTTTCCAGTAAGATAAACTACAATCCAATTCTGGAATCTGCTGCAAAGAGACTGTATGAAAAGGGAGATGTTATCTTGAAGTCATGGTGCAAATGCATGGATAGGGTGCCCTGTACCCATAATGAGAGAGGACCGTTAGGTAACAGCCCCCTGGTCCTGCCAGGGTATGCTGAGGCCTTTGGTTTCATTTCTGTGGAGGCAGAAGCAATAATGATGGGTGCATAGCTGGTAGCAGATTGGCAAAAGGGAAGCTGAATAATGGAAGAGTTACCCGGGGAGAGCCCTTGACCTTCACTCCTATAGGTATTTCCATTCCCCAAGTGCTATGGAAATGATATGTGTCTGAAGTGAGAAGAAAACCCGTGTCTGTGGCTGTCCAAGGCTAGGCTCTGAGCTTCTGCATATGGAGATACCCCAGAAGGCACTCAGGCCAGGGAGGCCCAAAGCTGTGACTTCCCCCAGGGAACCGCTGTGAGATCTCCATGATCTTATTTCATACAATGCTCTACCTACTTCTGAGGCTGTTCCCTCACTGGACAAATGTGCCTGGGAAAAGATATTCCAGAATGCATATGACCTGAGAGGTATACCTCTCTAATAGAGATTATAATTAAATTTGATTCTAATAACACTACCAATTGAAAGGAAGTGACTTGGTTACTTAAAAATAATGTTGTAGAATCTCAAAACTCAGAATCCGGTTTTGGCATAAAAGAGAGCCACGATCAACTGGTAGTCTGCCATGTACATGGGAGGAGGCAGCGAATTTTCTGCAAACTAACCCTCTTTACACTAGATTTTTCTCCAGGGGAGTGGCCTACTTATCCTATTATTCTCTGGGGGCTATTCTTTGCAAAGCTGGAGTACTCCTGAAGGTAAAATTAGTCTCCAAAGACAGTTGTTAGCTAGGGTAGGTAGTGGAGTTTGAATTGAGATCTGCTGCTAGCACCTGGATATGTTTTTAAATATTTTATCCTTCCAGGGCATTCAAGCAAATAATCATGTCGGAGTGACCACTGCCATAGCAGGTGCTATGTTCCCATCACCAAGGGCTTTATATCAATCACTAAGAGTCCTGATACTCTTGGGACTCTCACTATGTCAACTTGCTTTCTTCCATAGTCCAATCTTGGTTCTTGGCAATGAGAGACAAGCTTCCCCTGTAGTTCATCACCATGGGCCACCCGAAGAAAGTGGCTGGACTATTCAGGTTCACCAAATCCAAATAGCAAAGATGGCCAGTTATTGCTGTGTTTACAGCTGAGCATTTGGTCACTGGAGTCATCCGGGTGTTGCTGGATGGAAAAAGTTACTTAAGATCTTTGTTAGATGTTGTCCTACTGTGCCTTGGGTCAAGCAGTTCTTTAATTCATAGTCATCGTTTCTGTAGGAAGAAGAAACAAAAAGAGTGATTTGGTTTTCAATTTTACATTTTTAGTGTGTACCAAACAAGTGCCAGGCATTGTGAGGGAAGCTGGGAATACAAAGACCATGGGTAAGATAATTGCCCTGATTTCAAAGCACTCAGAGGGAGAAGTGAATAACAGGTGAACATATGCTGCTATAGAGACTTGAGGGGACTGAGGAGGTCTACTGGGAGGATTCTGAAGGATGAGTCTTGAGCTGTGCCATTTAGGCTGAAAAAAGAGTCCATCAGGAGATGGGGGGCAAGAACTTTAGGCAAAGAAGAGAGCCCAGGCAAAAGCATATAAGGCCTGGTGCATTTTGGAATCGTCAAAATTTAGGTGACTGCACTGTTTGTGAGGAGTGGAATGGCAGCAAGCAAGGCTGAACTGGAGGAAGGGGTCTGAGTGGTGCAATATTGCAACATCTATTCCTTGTTTTGAGGGGTAGGCTTTCTTAGTAGAGCCCCAGATTTAGATTAGCAGGATATCTTGTGTTGTACACTATTCTCAGCATTCAATTGAAATACAACTCATCTTCCAGGACAGATTAAGGTTGC
Source organism: Urocitellus parryii (assembly GCF_045843805.1). Classification (NCBI taxonomy): domain Eukaryota; kingdom Metazoa; phylum Chordata; class Mammalia; order Rodentia; family Sciuridae; genus Urocitellus; species Urocitellus parryii. Next base: position 56,292,909 of record NC_135534.1, on the reverse strand, counting down.
TAATTCTGTAGTCATAGAGACAAAGAAAGGTAAATTTCCTTGGATATAGTAATAACAAAAATATTACTCACAAACTATGGGAGAGAAGCAAATATTCTCAAACTGAAGTATATGGACTGCATTTCAGAGATCAAAGGTTCACACATAGGGATATAACTTAAGGAAAATAATAAAAGCCAGAGTGTACACTGTAGAGGGAAAGGGCATGCTTTACTATGTCCTTGGCTTTGAAGTGTGTGAATGAGTGTGTATATATACACCCACACATCTCTGAGAAAAGGGGTATTTGATTCCGTATATAGCAGGAAAAGGTGAAAGGATATTTGTTTTAATATTATGATTTAAACATAAGTTTCCCAGAGAGGGTGCTACTCTGCAGTGCCCCCCAAAGGGCTGTTTTCCATCCTACCCCTCACATTGGACCTGGGTACATAGTCCCTTGCCCAGGTGTGAGACCCATCCTTGAAGGCCCTGTTTGCTGGTGCCTGAGTCCCATTAGCGAAGGCAAGAGTCAACAGCGTCTGCCCCACCAATGTATGAAGTCTGGAATTAGCTGTGTTGCTATTAGCCCAATGGGCTCTGTGTACCATTCCTTCATTTTTGAGTGCCCACTGTGTGCGAGGTACTAGGATATGAACTTTACAAATCCTTAAAAGAACCCAGTGAGGTTCTTTACTGGAGGATACAGAGATGTAGAGAGATTAATATACACGAAGCCTTATCATGAATAAGTGTCAGACTTGGGATATAAACCCAAGTCTTCTAATTTTGAAGTCCAAGCTTTAGCAATTACATCATTCCTAAACACACTCTGTATGCCCAGTCTCCACATCTGAGGCATTTAAACGGTTTTATCTGCCTTGTCTTTTTAGACACTAAATCTAGATGTGTAATCTGCAAGCCAGTATCATATAGCAGGTGTCACATCCCTCATATAGCTTCCTAGCTTCTCTTTTAGTTCCTCTAGATTTCCCTGGTTGGCAACTTGCATGTACATCTCATTTTACCCCTTAGTTCTATATAAAATCTCTTTATTCCCTGTTATGACCTTAGCTTCACCAATTCTTTTAGACTGCTTTGGGTACAACTCTTCCAAAGTACCCAGGCCTGTAGAGCACTGGGTTTTGTTAATGGCTTTGCCTTAAGTCTGATTAGTGAGCTGGGCTATGACTGCAACCAATTTTTACCACTCCCCATAACCAGGGATACCACCAGCAGAGGCCATGTAGTTGATGACCAAATCAGAACACGGCTCCAACTGGACCTCTAGGGTAGTGTTTTACTTATTTGACAAATTTCCTTGTGCATTCAATTAGCGAGAATCAAGAACAGCCTCTAGAAAAACTGTGAGTGGCCTACTGGTCTTTCCATTCTTCAGGTGAAGCCTTCAGCTGGATGCATTTTCTAGACCCTGATCCTGTCTGGGCCTAGAATCCTTTATTTTCCTCCTCTTGACAGGGCCACTAATGTCCCAAAATGCTTGTGTTCAGGGACTAAGCCTACAAGTGACAGGATAAAGGAGTGTTGATATATCTGGGAGTGGTGGGTCATCTCTACCAGAGGGCTTACAAGGGAAGTTTCTTGGGAACAAACTTTTTCTAGAGAAATTAAGGCATACAAGTCAGGTCTGAAAAAGGAGTCCAGTTGTCTTAGGGGAAAGGGCAACTGAGGAAGACATGAATGAAGCTGTCACCCAACCCTACTTTGTCTGTCTTTTGGGACAAAGAAAGAGTTTTTTTTTTTTTTTTAAATTGAATTCAGTTTTTTTTAAGACAATTTTTAAACTTTATTTTATTTATTTATTTTTATGTGGTGCTGAGGATCGAACCCAGTGCCTCTCACGTACCAAGCCAGTGCTCTACCATTGAGCTATAACCCCAGTCGAAGACTAGAAAAATAACCAAACAAAGCAAATATCCAACATTTTTCCAACTCCAAAACATAATGAGCTCTTTCTCAGCTAAGATTTTTGTAAAACAAGATGTGAGGAAAGATTTTCCTATAGTTACCATATTTCACTGCCTAATTATGGCATCCTGCTTTTATAGTCCCAAAATTGGTTTATAACATTCTATCACATAATTTTCACATGGTATAATTCTATTCCTCATGCTGCTTAAAAGGTAAACAGAGTAGCAAAGTGTGGTGAGTGGCATATGGATGCACATTTGTCTCCTTGCACACTGTGAACTGCAAAATTAGAATTTTCAGTTCACACACATTGTCAGTCTATTTCCACTGTCTTGTTTGATTTGTTTAGAGTGCTGCAATACTAACAATAAACACATCTTGTATGAGTGGTGCTGAGGATGGCACATCAGATGAGGAAACCAAGCTGGGCGTGGTGGCACACACCTATAATCCTGACTTTATTTTCCTCCTCTTGACAGGGCCACTAAGGTCCCAAAATGCTTTGGGAGGCTGAGGCAGGAGAATTATAAATTCAAGGCCAGCCTCAACAATTTAGCAAGACCCTCAACAACTTAGTAAGACCCTGAATCAGCACACAAAATAAAAAGGACTAGGGATGTCCTTTTTTAAAAAAAGAAATTATTTTGAGATAGGGTCTTGCTAGGTTGTTTAGGGCCTTGCTAGAGTTGCTGAGTCTGGCTTTGAACTTGAAATCCTCTTGCCTCAGTCTCCTGAGATGCTGGGATTACAGGTGTGCATCATCATGCCTAGCTGGATTATTCAATTTTAATGAGTCTTCCATGCATTATAATTTTGCATCATATCACTTTAATAATTAATGATTTTTAAGTAATACTGGTACAATTTTATCTTTTAAGAAAGCTTCAATGGTCACACTCCACTTTTTTTGTATGCAAGGATTATTTTTTATTCCCTTGTGTAGTTAGTTTTATAGAAAAGACAATTTTATTAACTTATCTAAAATTATGTATTTAATATTTATAAGGAGCAAAATTTGAGCTACTCACATTGAGAAAATTCAAAGCTAAAATACCATGCACAAGCCTTGCCCCCTTCATATCTCTCTGGTTTCAGTCACTTGCACATCATTTTAAAGGTTATATAGCTAGTTACTCATAGATCTGGGTAGTCAGACTACACAGGTAGTCTGACTTCAGAGGCTAATACTGATCCTAAACTGACTCTTACATGAATTTATCAAAATGGTGTATTCTTTTTGAATTCTAAAAGTGATTTCATATAGCAGTAGTGGGAATACACCATGCTTTGTGATTTCCTAGGAGTGGAATGAAGCATATAAATGGTTGTACAATAAGTGTTATGTACTATGAGAACGGATGTTTCAATAAACTGCTGTAGGAGATATATGAAGAAAAAGCATGACCCTCCAAACAAGTGGAATGTTCCACTTTAGGGCATGTGGGTGGATGTTCAAGCTGGGGAAGGAAGTATAGGAGATGTGTGAGAAAGAGTGAGAAGATAATTTTGCTGGAGCACACATTGTGTGATTACAAATGATAGAAAATAAGATTGGAATATATAATAGTGAAAACACCGAAGGAACTTTTGATAATTGTTTACTGTGTTCATGACAGTAAAGAAAGGATCTGGAGGGAAGCTTAAAAATCTAGAAATGTATTGCCCCATGTATTTTGAGTTTGGCAATGTGTTTTAGAATGTAGTTTGAGAACTGTGTTGATTAAGCTATTTATTAAATATGCAAGGAAGTGCAACCTTGAAATTTGGGTAAACTGTCATCAGGTAGTGGCGGATATATCAACTTCTTGGTCTGGATGATTGGACTATGAGAGAGAGCCAGCTCAGAAATGCAGCTCTTGGTGTGGATAGGCTTGTGTGTACCGTGTAGAGTTACAGTTACATCCATGTCCAGGTCTATGTAGGATGATTTACTATAAACAGAGCAGCAGAATCCCTTTTGTATCTGACTTTTTTCCCCTCAAATTTAAGTATGAGCAATTGATCCAGTATTTATTCATCAGAGGTTGAATTTTCCAAAGCAGATGCTGGGCAGTGACGCACCTTGACAAAACCTCAAGTGAGTACTGCCCTAATTTACTGTCTCCTACTTTGAGTTGAAATGGCTAAGCCTTTTTCATTCCTTAGGTGAGAGCTGCTCTGAGAACAGCAGACCCCAGGCAAAGTAACTTGCAACTGGCAACTGAGGCAGTCGGCAGAACAAGTGCATGGTGGAGGCTGTCTGTTGACTGCACAGCTTGGGACTAGTCATTCAATCAGTTTCAGAGGTCTCAGTCTATAGACAGCACACTCCATTCTTGGGGGGCTTGAGATGAGGCAGAACATTATGGTGGAAGAGTATTGCAGAGGGAAGCAGTTCACATGATGATCAGAAAGCAGAGCGAGCCACACTCCACTATTTTGAAAAAACAAAACTTGGCATAAAATCTGCAATGATTATGCAATGATTATGCTGTCAGGACAGCATTGACCCGTGGGATTTGATGGGAGTTAGGGTGGAGACTGTGGCATCAACACCAGAATGAGCAATGATGGTTTAAACATGATGGCCCTAATGTTGGCCTAGCTGGCTCCAGGGCTGGCTCCAGGCCCACTGCATTGAGCACAGTGGCACTGTCTTGTTGTCAGACCCAGCACCCTCCCAGTAGCACCACAGGTTTAGAAGGTACCAGGAACTTCAACAGCAGCAACAGGAAGTAGTGGTTACAATCCTATCTGAACAGAGAGGATTTTAAGTGAATTCAATTGTTCTGAGACACAATGATCTGATTGGAATTAAATTGAATTGAAACCAAAGATGAGAACTGTCCCAGTGAAAACTGTAATGTGCAATGACATTTCCATCATAAAAATGACAGCTGATGTGAGACAGGCCATTGAAACTGACCTCAGATTAAGAAAAGAAAAAGACTTGAGTGGAGCATTAGATAATATCTCCCTGTGAATCTGAAAATGGATTTTGATTGCAGGAAGCATCTAAAGGCTTTGAAATAAGAAGCTTGTCAAAAATTGAAGTGGCGCTTATTACATGATTTAATCTTATATGTACTTAATACTTGTATTTAAAATTTCTATTTGAAAAACACAAAATCTCAGCATTTTGTTGACTATTATTACTTAGCATAGCTTTACAAATATGTATGTGAGGAAACATTATGTTCTGCCCACTTAGGATCTGATTAGCTCCTTCCTTTCAAAGAGGGCATTCAGGCATTCTTTATTTTTCGTTCCCTCTTTCCTCTTTAAGAACTAGTATGTAAAAGAAATAAAGAGTGTGAATATGACTATACTGCCAGTCAGGAGACTGGGACAATAGCATAGAGAATTAAAGGGTCCACTTGACTAATAACATTAACTGAGTGCTTAAGCACTTTGCTCTACCCTAAGAGCTCTGCATACCTTATCTCATTTAATTACTTATATCAATGCTCCATGATAGATGTTTTAGTCAGCTTTTTTTTGTTGTTGTTGTGACCAAAGGACCCTACAAGAACAATTAGAAGATAATAAGTTTACTTAGGGGCTTATAGTTTCAGAGGTCTCAGCCCATAGATAGCCAGCTCCATTCCTCAAGGCTGGAGGTTGGGCAGAACATCATGGTGGAAGAGGACAGTGGAGGAAAGTAGCTAAGAACATGGCCACCATGAAGCATAAAGAGTACTGCTCAACAAGGACAACCAAATACCCCAGTGGTCTCTTCCTCAGGGACCCACCTTCTCTAGCCACACTCCACCTGCCTAGAGTTATCATCGAGTTAATCCCTATCAGAGGATTAACACAGTGATTAGGTTAAGGCTCTCATAACCCAGTCATTTCACCTCTAAACTTTCTTGCATTGTCTCACACATGAGCTTTTGGGGGACACCTCATATCTAAACCATAAAAATATATCATTATAATTATATATTTTCAGATGAGGTAACCAAGTTTGAGAAAGACCAAATAATAAAGGGTGGCAAATGGCAGAGTCAGAATCTGCCACCATGCCTTTATGGATCAAAATGTATACTCTTAAGTATTATGCCCAGAATGGTAAATGATGGTGCTTCACATACCAACTCCATTCACTACATGGATGGAGCACCTTTCTACCAGGGAGTCTCAATCTAGACAAGAATTTTGAATAGTCCAGATGATACAAAAATGTGTCAAGATCCATTGTTAAGTTGACCTTGAGGAGAAAGGTAAAAAAGGGTGGCATGTGTGCCATGTACATTGTTATTTACCAAGAAGAATTCATTGGCAACAATCTGAGAAGCAAGGCTCCCGTAGTAAAGACAGCATTCAGAAGGTAAGAAGAGTACTTCCATATTGTTTCAGATGAGGGGGATAGTTAAGGAATTGCTATATAAGACAAAAATTATTCTATCCAATGAAGTTAAGTGATGAATATTTGAAATTTCTTACTCCAAATTTATATTCATTACATTTAATTTATTAATGCTTTCAACAAACATTTATTTAGCACTGGGGTCATTTAAATTGAGCAGTAGGAAAACAAAGATGATCAATGCATACCTTGCTCTCTCTCTCTCTTTTTTTTTTAATGAAGTCCTGCTATGGTGCTTGGGCTGGGCTTGAACTCTTGATCCTTCTGCCTCTGTCTCTGTATTATACATAATTATAGCTGGAATTATAGGTGTGTGCCATACCCCCATCCCCAGTTCCACCTTACTCTTGAAGAGCTCACAGGATTTACAGATGACTATAGAATCAGGAATGAGAAAGAAGAGTAAAATGAAGTCTCAGTTGTGGTCTCTGAGCATAACTGCTGTGTTGGGGTGTGTGTGCATAATTCCATCCACCAAAATGAGCAAGTAAGACAAAAATTATGATAAAAAGGATGGATAAGAGTAAAAGTTGAAAGACCCCGAGTGTGTATGTGATGCATTGAATTCTGAAATGAAACTCCATTTTAAAAGCTTGGGATGGGTCTTCTAATGACAAAATAGGAAGCAGAAGCTTCCTTGTTAATTCATGGCTCCAGTAGGATTCCCCTGAGAGGAAACCTACTTCCTGTCCCCTCTGCAAGTTGGGACTCACATCACTGACTGGCCATCTGCTATCTCAATTGCTACGGAGGACCTGAACTGATAATTCAGTTTTTATTACTTGGAAAAACAACTTTGCTACACCAGAAAGATATTTTAAATAAGATTTATAAATGATGAAGTAATGATGCTTTTGTGCAAGTTTTATTTATTCAGATGCAATACACATTTTATAGTCATTTTTTTGTTTATGCTTTTAAACTAAGTGCTCAATAATATGCTATACTAGAAAATTACTAAATTTTATTATTTTAATGTATATTTTTAGGAGAACTTAACTAGCTAAATTTATAGTCAACAGTTAAATGCTTAGAAAAATGAATAATACTAAATAAAGTTGATTTTTAAGATGTTGAAATGCCTAAAATAATTGAATGAAAATATATAAGATTTTATTTTTTAACATTCTGAGAGTTGATAAATGCTTGAGAACAATTTAATACCTACTGTTTGATGTTTGAAGTATTTGATATAATCACATCTTAAGTTTGTTATTTTAATTTGAAATGTTGAGGGGAATTGTTCTTGAATTGCTTAAACTGTGCTTAAATAATTAGGTCTCAGTTTTCTTTGCTAGATTTATAATGTCTTTTTCTTTATTTTAAAATGTTTACGAGAATCTGATTAAGTATGAAATTCTTATTTTAGAAGTTTAGGAAAAAATTTAACCTATTAGGTTAATGAGCTAAATGAGAAGCAATGAACAAGTAAAAATGAGTGTTTTAATTTCAAAACAAAATGATTAGGTTTATAATCATTATAACATTCAACATTATATAGCATTGGTTATATATACTGTTCTAAGAATATGACAAACATTAGTTAATTTACTCTTCACCACAACTTCCTGAAGTAGGTGTTCCTATTATCCCTGTTTTACAGATGGGAAAAATCAAGGTACAGAGATGTTAAGTGACTGCTTTACCAAGTGTATTAGTTTCTTAGTGCTGCCCTAACAAAATACCACAAACTAGATGGCTTAAAACAACAGAACCTTAATCTTTCAGTTCTGGAGCCTAGACGTCTGAAATTCAGGTGTTGGTGGGGCCATGCTCCCTGTGAAGGCTCTAGAGAAGAAAACTTCCTTGCCTTTCCTAGCTTCAAGTAGTTGCCAACAATCCTTAGCTTGCAGCTGCATCTTTCCAATTCCTGCCTCCGCTGTCATGAGGTGTTCTCCTTGTGGATCTCTTGTATCTTCAGATGGCCTTCTTATAAAGACATTAGTTATTGGATTTATGATCCACCCACATCCAGTCTGACCTCATCTTAACTAAATATATCTGCAAAGACCTTATTCCCAGATTACGTCCCATTCTGAGGTTCTGGGTAGACATGAATTTTTTGGGAGGACACTATTCAACCCAGAATCCACTGTCACCAATATCTAGCATATCTTTAAACTTGGTATCGGTTCTCAATCCTCATTTTGACACAGCTGGCCATTCCTTCTCCTGGAAAAAATTTCTTACTGGTCTTCGGGTATAGAACATCCTCTTTATTTTCTTACTGCATCAGTGACTTTCTTGAAATTTGTTAAATTTCTCTAATGTTGGAATGTACCATTCTTGGTCTTTGGATCTCTTGTATTTTCCATTTATATCTCAACCATCTTTACAACAACAGTTTGACTTTGCTCTGGAAATCCAGATCCCTGTATCTATCTAACTGCTTCTTGATGTTTTGTGTGGACAGAGGCTTCAAACAGCAGGTCCAACTCCACTGTCTCATACATGTGCTGTACTTGCAGGTTTCCCCAGCTCATTTCCTGTCACCTCCATTCTTCCAGTTGCTCAGGCTCCAAATTTTGAAATAATCATTCACTTCTTTGTTTCATACCTGAAGATCCTGTTGGGTCTCCCTTAAAAACACATCCAGACTGCAACCATGGATCACTTGCTTCTACAGTGGTTCAAGTCTCTATCATTTACATCTGGATTACAACCACAGGTTCCCAATAGATATTTCCACTTTCACAGTCCATTCTCAACCTGGCAGTAGGTGGATCAGTTATAAGCTTAGATTTGTACATCAATCTTGAAAATTCCGTAATTGTTCCCTCTACGTCTCAGAGAATGAGCCAAAGTACTTACAAAGATCTAACAGGTTCTATGTAACCTGCACTCTACCTACCCATTACTTTTCTGATCTCATTTACTTCTCTCTTACATTTGCTCTGTGTCCTTCACATTGCTGTCCTCACTGTTCCTTATACAAACTCCTTTAAGGCATCTAAATGGGCTGTTCTTGAGTCTGCATACAGCCTTATGGCTTGCTCCATCTCCTTCAAGTGGTTGCTCAACTGTTTTAATTATCTCATTCCCACCATGACCTCTATTAAAACTAACCCCCCTTAAACAAAAATCTATGCCACACTTCTGCTATCCCTTATTTGCTCAATTTTATTTTTCATTATTCTTACAATGTAAACAGGCATACTTCAATATCACACAATATACTCATTTGCAATGTTAATTTTCTGCCTCTCCCACTACAATGCAAGTACACTAGGGCAAGGATTTTGTCTACCCACTTCCAAATTCATCACACCACAGTAGATATTCAACCAATATCTGTTGAATAGATAATTACTCCAAATCAAGTATTTTTTTCCGTGCAGTTATTGTTTTATTTCTTTCTTTTGGTACTGGGGTTTGAACTCAGGGATGCTTTACCACTGAGTTACAATCCCATCCCATTGTATTTTGAGATAGAGACTCACTAAGGTACTGAGGCTAACCTCCAACTTGTGATTTGACTGCCTCAATCTTCCAAGTCACTGGGATTACAAGCAGGTGACACTGCACCCAGCTATAAAGTGATTGTTTTAAAGGAAGTTTGGATGATTTTTACTTGAGTGGATTGCAAAAATGTAATCAATGATGCAATGTAAACAGGCATCTTGAAAGCTTTCTGAGACAATCTGGCACATGGTCACCAGCATGGCAGTTCCCAATCACGCAGGAATTCTGAGCCTTTAAAATAAGAGAAGTGTCTTACAAAGACCTTAATTAGAACTTTTTGGGCCACTGGGCTGCTGCAAATTCCATCTGAAATGATGCCTGGGACCTCAGCTGCCATCGTCTTACCTCTCCCATGTCTATTGCCTGGTATTTGAAATAAGTGCCAGAAAGAATGTACCATCATTTAGTCCCCCCACCGGATGGAACTTCTTTGGCTTTCAGAGGTAGTGCTCAGCTACTTTCATGCATTAATAGAACCACTATGTCTCGTCCACAGCCCATGCAGATAAGACGAACTAGGTTTAAAAGAGCTGGCTGCAACATTAAGCTAAGAAAGCGGCAAAAAATCATACAACATGGACAGTAGTTTTTAAACTGAGAGCAGAACAGCTCTGCGATCTTAAGGGTCAGCTTCCGCACTGGAAAGAGAGCGTGAGCCCCCATTTTTAAAAAATTTTATAGCGGGGGACATCAGAGGCAGGGATAAGGTTTCAAGGGTGGAGTCTTGCTTCAAGATGTCTTCTGGTCAGCAGATTGATTGACATCTTGGCAAGTCACATCCATCTCAGGTGCTCTGTGGGATCTTAGGCAGAGCTAGAAGGGGAGGCGCACCTGCATCCTGTGATCAATCCCCAACAGGGAGTTTGCAGTGCCAGGCCTAGTCCCTCTTTTGGCTACTGTGCGCAATAGTCCACACACACAGCCCTTGGACGGCTGGTGACAACTATGCCTGTAGCTTTGAAATACTGACATGCAGAGTCTAAGGAAATAAGAATCATTTTATAAGTTGTAAGAGAAGAAATTGGGATTCTATCTAATAAGAGTTTATTTAATGCCAACTCTTTGCTATAGGTACTGCTTATGATGAATAACAGTCTCCATTCTTGAGCAGCTAGATGTGCTGGGGATGACACATGCCCATTCATATAAAGTGATACCAGTGCTATGTTAGGGACAGGCACAGGGTGCTAGGAGAAGACAACTCAAGCAAGAAACATTTAACTCTCATCAGAAGATCTTCAGAATGCTTCCTGAAGACAAAAACTGATCAGATGTTTAAAGATGAGTTGGAGGGCTAGGGATGTAGCTCAGTGGTAGAATGCTTGCCTAACATGCTTGAGGCCCTGGGTTCAACCCCAGCACATGGGGGATTCGGGGGTGGAGGAGCTGGAGCTGGATCTAGCCAGGCAAAGAGGTAGATAGGACAATGTAAGTTAAAAGCAGGAGTAAGGGTATGATGGGGGAATATAAATCATTATGTGAACCAGCGGCAACTAGAAGTGACCCCAATATACAGTGTAAAAGGGAGATGAAGACATGGTCACAAAGGACCTTGGTCACCAAAGGAACCTCTTTATTTTATTCAGGACAAAGGGCAACTACTGAAAGATTTTTAAGTAAGGGACCAAAATAGTCAGATTTGAATTTCAGGATTAAGACCCTGGAAGCAAGGTTGGATTGAAGAGTGCACAGGAGAGCAAGGAAACCAGAGTCGTGTGACCCCATTCACCCTGTCCCTGTGGAAGTGCAGGTGAGTGAGGATGAAAAGAGATACTTGACTTTAGCACTTGAGAGTTCTACAAGGTTAGAAGGCTTAAATTCTGCATTTTCTATAAAGGGCCAAAGAAGCTCTGGGAAAATAAATCAAAAATATAAATGTCAAAGAGATCATGAATATAGAGTCATATAAATTTGCCCTCCAGCCCCCAACCCTAAACTTTAGTGTACAATAAAATGGATGAGATGTGTTCACCTGTGAACTTGATTTCAGGGTAACGTATATTTCTGGCTAAAGAGCAAGACCCCAAGGTCCTCTCGTTTTCATTTCCCTGACTGGAGAGAGGGCATCTACATTGTCTCTCTTCTCAGGTTGCTTCTACCCACTGTTAGGAACTGTGGTGCAGACTGCATCTTGTCTTAATCCTCCTTTGGGCACTGATCTTCCTCCTGCCTGATGACTATTATATGCTAAAAACTTCACAGAGTAGAGGCTCCATCACCATCTGTAGTAAAGATCAGCAGTGAGCCTAAAGCAACTCAATCCAATGATTCAGTGCATACCGACAGACCCTGCTTTTCATTTTTACCACGGGCAGAAACACTATTCCAGACCTCAAGGGGTTCATAGTTAAGACTGATGTACCTAATTAACTATAAAAGAGAAACAAGAGGTGGGGATTGGTCAATGTGAATCACAAAGCATTATGGGAGTACTTTGTTCTAAGTCGGGGTGTGGTTCACTGACACCTCATTGGGGAAGTGGCACTTAAACTGAACCTTGAGGATAATACAGGATTTATATAGAGAGAAAGCATAGAGGAAAGGTATTCAGGACTAACAAAGAACCAGGAGGAAAGGTACCCACACAGCAAACTGATTTAGGAAACAAAGAGGTACAGCCAACAGTGGAAGTTTTAGAAAAGACAAGACATGGTCAAATCTGGGTTCTCCTTCCAAAGGAGAGTGGCTTAGGGTAAAAGGGAAATGACTGAAGGGCTGCTAAAATTGCTTCTAAGGACCACCTGAGGAAGGGATGGCAGGCACTGGGTGACATCCTTCTCGTGCACCTGCTGAGATCACATTCACCTAACTGGTTGGTGATAATTCGGCAGACATTGCATTCTCACTTGGAGTTCACATGAGAAAAGAAGAGTGGCTTTGGAATTTATAACCTATTGTGAATCCATGAGGGATAAAATACCATCCACTGAAGGGTCTTAAGCAAGGGTCTTCAGCCCCCTTCCCAGGTCCTTCATGTTCCCCTTTGCTTTTCCAGGTATAATTTATAGACACGTTTTCCTCAGTTTTGGAGGAGGTCTCAGAATTAGCTTAAACACCAGAAAGTAGCTGAATGGAATAAACACATTTAATAGGCTGAACAATAGTCAAGTAACTATTTCTTAATACTGGGATATTTTTTAAAAATACCAGATATCACTTCATCTATTAATCATCCATATGCATCTCTAACAGAAATTTTTAAAAAATATATAACCATAAGCCATTATTGCCTCTAACAAAATTAAAAATGATTCCTGAATACCATCTTGTACTTGTTAGAGTTCACATTTCCCTAGTTGTTTCAAAACTATCTTTAAACAGTAAGTTTGTTTGAATGAGAATCAAATACATAGATGAATGGATAAAGAAAATGTAGCATGTATATACAATGGAATATTACTCAGCCATAAAGAAGAATGAAATTATGGCATTTGACAGTAAATGGATGGAACTGGAGACTATCATGCTAAATAAGCCAATCCCAAAAAATCAAAGGCTGAACATTATCTCTGATACATGGATGCTAACACACAATGGGGGCGGGCGGGGGGAGAATAGAAGCTCATTGGATTAGACAAAGGGGAATGAAAGGAAGGGGCATAGGAATAGGAAAGACAGTAGAATGAATCAGACATAACTTTCTTACATGAATACACAACCAGTATAACTCCATATCATGTAAAGCTGCAAGAATGGGATCCTAATCAGAATGAGTTATACTCCATATATGTATAATATGTCAAAATACACTCTACTGTCAAATATAGTTAAACAAATATAGTTGGTGATAGTTGCTAACATGTTGAAGGCTTTTATACTGAAGAGCACAGAGCCAAGAGAAGGCCAGAGACCTGTGGTGCAAGTCCTAAAGACACTGTAAACCTCTGGATTAACATGCACCTCTTACCTTTGGATTTGCACAAGACAATATTTTTATTTTACTCTTTAAAGCAGTTGAATTGAGTTTTTAGTTCCTGTGGCTACAATGGATGAGCTTTACATTCTGTGCATGGGACCAACTCTCTATTGAAAGTTAATCCCTTAGGTCATATGTTAATGATATTTGAGAGGTGACACCTTTGGGACTGGGTCATAAGGGCTCAGCTCACATGAATGATTCAACAGATCAATAGATGAATGGATTAATGGGTTATTGTTAGGAATGGCTCTGTGACAAAAACAATTCTCTCTAGCTCACTCCATCTGTCTCGCCATGTGATGCCTTGTATAACCTCAGGACTCGGTAGAGTCACCACCAGCAAGAGGGCTCTTCCCAGGTGCAGTGCCTCAACTTTCTGCCTTTGAGATGGGCCCAACCTGAGCACCCACGACCCTACAGGATAGAAGCAGTCGGTGGCCAGATGGCAGCTCTTCTGTGTGGAAGGAACTTCAGGGAACACATTTGGAGTGAAAGCCCTTCAGTCCTGGAGTTGGACAGTCCCCAAGGTGCCTGGTGATTGCCCTGCTGTTATTAGGGGATGTGGTCCTTACCTGTTTGCCAGGATATTATCACCTGGTACCTTGAGGTCAACATGGCATCAAGCAGCAGTACTTACAGGTAGATTTTCTAGATGTTAATTGCTTGCACTTTTTGATTTCTTTTTCATTTGACTATGATTTCTTATTACAGTTTGTTTCCTAAAATTGTGTTTTAAAACTGAAATGCTGTTAAGTCAATAAGTTTTCACTTATTGAACCTTCACTTCTCATTCAGTTTCAAATTAAAAACTATGTATTGTGTGTTTCTTTTCTCTGCTTTTGTGATTGTGGAAGAATTTTCTAGCAAGACCATTTTCTAGCTCTTTCTCTTTCTCTCCCCAGATAGAGAACTTTTGACCAGGAGATATGTCAGATTTGTTATTGTTGGTCACGGGGTCCATGCTAGTCAATTGCAAGAGACATCTACAGGCAAAGGTGGATGCAGAAGTTCAGACAATGTCATTAAGACCCATTACCACCATTTCCATTTCTTAAAACTGCTTTCTTTTGTTTTGTCCCATTCTGGGGTTGGGTTCCACTGGGCTGATATCAAGAAAACAGCTAGCAACTACACACTTACATGCTCCAAGAGGATTTATGGCTTCAAGTTCAGTGGAAATGTGAGCTCTTCCATATAGTCCAACATGATTCATGGGCCTACATTGAATCATGTGCCCAGCCTGAACCAATCCCCAGTGTGCTGGAAATAGACTGAAGCCTGAAAGACACTCTGGATCTCTGTGGGGTTACTTTTCCCCAAATCACATGAACAGAGTGGGGAGATGCACTGAATCCTCAAGGAAAATGGGATTCTTTTATCAGAAGAAGACAGAAGGAATGTTGCATAAGCAAAAATCAAACATTTTTACTCCAGGGCTTTTCAAGCTAAAATAATTAGGCAAAATCATGTTCTGCTTCAGAGAAATTAAATCTTTGCATCTAAAGTTGAGTCTTATCAAAATGTGACATTTTAAAACACATTTATGAGCTGGGTGTGGTGGTGCACACCTGTAACTGAGTGACTCAGGAGGCTGAGGCAGTAGGATCATCAATTTGAGGCCAGCCTCAGCAACTTAGTGAGATCCTGTCTCAAAAAATAAAAAGAGCTGGGGATGTACTCAATAGTAAAGCACCCCTAGGTTCAAGCCCCAGACCAAGGATAAACAAATAAACAAACAAACAAAAACCACACTAGTGGAAAAACAACTCTAGAACATGCTATGAAAATATGAAAAAGAGTATTCTATTAGCTTTTAGTGTTTAAAAAAAAACCAACAGTTTTCAGTTACTTACTTTTACTGCATATTGTTCACTGCATGCCCTATTGGCTTTAGAAATTATGGTTATATTGAAGCAGATGATTTGGTGGGGAAGATACAGCAGAAACAAAACAACTGAAAGTAAATTAACAAAAACCTTACATCACAAATCATTTGGGAATTTGAGGCCATAATGGACAGTGAATTGGTGCTGGCAAAAGGTATTGTTTTAGTTTCACATTATTAAGTGAGCTGAATGTTAAGAGCACAGAAGGGAAACTCTTTTAAAACCAACATAGCCATGTGATTCCTCAAATTATTGTAAAACTGGTCAAACCCTGGCTTAACCAGTCTCCTACAACTGTGTCTCCTTGGAAGCCGCTGACCACCGAGATGTGGAGTTGAAAGGTTTGCTGAGTTCTGTAGGTATGTGCAAGGGTTTTCTCAAGGAGAGGGAAGTGGAATAAAAACCAAATTGCAACTGTAACATCTAGAGATTGTGAGATTCATATTGAAGACAAAGTAATGAAGGAAGAGAGCCTCTCCTAAGGGAGGGAAGTCTGCATCTGGACCCAGCTTTGTAGCTACATTGAAGCAGCACTAGGGTGGAACAGTACATGAGTTTAAAAGCACTGCATAGAACCAGAAGGATCTCAGTTTAAATATGTGTCACTCAGCTTTTAGGACAATAGCAAACAACCCTCAAATCTTAGGAGCTTATGCACTAATTTCTTGTGGGTTGGCTACAGTTCTGCCAGACAGGGGAAGGTCTGCTTCCCAGTCTTCTCCTTCCAGGATCAAGCTGAAAAAGCTTCCATTGTTCAAGGTGTTTGACTCCCATGACAGATGTCAAAGCTCAAGGAGGTGAGTGGAAACATGGGATGCTTTAAAACTCTCCCTCCACATTCCATTGGCCAAAGCAAGTTTTATGGTTTAGATATGAAGCGTCCCCCAAAATCAGGAATTTTGGGAAGTGAAATGATTAGATTTTGAGAGCTGTGACCTGATCAGTCCATCCTAGTTTGAATGGATTGACTGGATGGGGCCTGGCTGAGAGTAGGCCCTGGAAGGGCTCATCTTCCCTGCAACACCTTCCCTTCTCTCTCTCTCTCTCTCTCTCTCTCTCTCTCTCTCTCTCTCTCTCTGCTTCCTGGTTGCATGAATGGATCAGTGTTCCTCCTCCACACAATTCCATTCTGATGTTCTGCCTCGCTGTGGGCCCAGAGCATTGAAGTCAGCCAATCATGGTCTGAACCTCTGAAACTATGAGCCAAAATAAACTTTTCCTCTGCTAAATTGTCCTGGTGGGGTATTTTTGTCACAGCAATGAAAAGCTGACTAACACCCAGGGCCAAGTCCAAAGTTACCGTGTGTAACTTTGTGACAAAAGTGTGGGAAAGGCTTATGACAATGAACAAATATTAAAACAGACCTCAATCTGCTAGCTCTATTGTTTATTTACCTAATTATGTTGGGCTAGTTAAGCCCCCTTTGTTCTGGGGAGACAACATCATTTACCTATTTATAGATGAGGCTTGTGCAGCAAGTGGCACAGTGCTAACATTATTTTATTATTAATCTGAGGTGTCATAGACAGGCTTGGTGGCTTATGTGGTAAGCAAGGGTCAACACTGGGGAAACAGCAGGACAGGGATGGGCAAATTAGATAGGCACGGGGGAGGAGGTGGTGGTCAGGGAGGCAGGTAAGGGTTTATGGTGGTGGGAAGAAAAGGGCACCTTAGACCCAATGCTCATACACACTGGACAATGGCTGAATGAAGGGGTGAATAGTGACAGAGAGCTCAGGCCTTCTCTCAAATAATCCTAGGAAAGCAGCTGGTCTGAGATAGTGATGACTTTATCTTCTCAACCCCAGTAGAGCCCCCAGGTGAGGCAGACTTTGTTCCTGGAGACCACACCTGCCAGACCTACCCTTTTGCACCCTTTTTTCCCTGTCTTCAGCCCTCTCTCCATCCACCATCATCTAACTCTCCTATTAAAATCTTCTATCCACTTGACTGAATCTTGGTTCTCCCTCCAAGTCACAACTCTTTGTAGCCCTTCTAGAAGGAGGCAGTTTAATCTCTCACATTCTGTGACCCCCAGTGGGGTTATGGGGCTGTGTCTTTTGCTCCCTTTGTTTCTTCATCTCCTTGCAAAAATCCCCAGTCAACTCTCTACCCCTCCTGCCTGCTAGCATTAGGAACACCTTGGCCATTCCTCTCCAGCCCATAAGGACCTTGCTGCTCCCAGTTCTCTTTTCCACCAAGTCCTGCCACTATTCTCTACCAGTAAACCAGGAATGGTAGGTGTCTCATCCGTGGTCTGAATCCTGGGGCATTATGGCTGGGAGAGTCAGCTCTGGGGAAGTTGCAGAGACCCTGCTCTGATTCATCTTGCCTGCTGAAGAATGAGTTATTTGAGAGAATTCTTTGTGCTCTGTAGTAGGGATTTTGCCACTTTATCCAACTATTTCAGTAAATTTAAAAAACAGAAACATGCATGATACGAGGTTGGAGACTCAGTGGGCACAGCTGCCATTTTCAGTATAGTTGAAGTGGAATCACTGTAGCATGAAATTATAAGTAAAGCACAGTCATCTTATTGAAGCCAGCACCCTCATGGAAGATGCTTTCTTCTTTGGAGCAGGAGGTGTGGGCTAGTTCTTTCCACCAGCAGGAAATGTGGAGCCCAGAGGGGAAGACAAGGTCTGCTTGCGATAGCTATGTACACACTGCGCAGTTAGCAGGAGCCATCGAAGGCAATGAAGATTTCCTGAAGTCTCAGGCCAGGTCCCTACACCTTAGTCCAGTCCGCTCACGGGGTAAAGGCTGCCTTCTGAACAGACCTGTGATGGAAATGAATGGTCCTGAAGCCTTCTGAAAGGCCAGGGCTTCTACATTCTGTTCTCCTTCCCTGCACCTCTCACCTCCTCAGTTCTACAAAGTCATCAAATTGCCTGAAAGTATGAAGTACTTGGGATCCTGAAGCCCAGGAGGACCCTGAGGTCCTGCAATATTTCTCTGTGAACCATCAAGACTCTTTATAAAGCTCCTCCAGAGAGGGAGATCTTACACTGTGAGGCAAAGAATGGGATGGCACCAATAAGGGCTCTTTCCATTCAGCTTTTCAGTGTGTAGAAGGTTTTTGTTTGTTTGGTTTGGTTTGATTGGTACTGGGGATTTAATTCTAGGGGTACTTTACCACTGAGCCACATCCCAGCCCTTCTTAATTTTTATTTTGAGACGGGGTCTCACTAAGTTGTTTATGTTCTTGCTAGGTTGCTGAGGCTGGCTTTGAACTCATTATCCTTTTGTCTCAGCTTCTGGAGTTGCTGGGATTGTAGGCATGTGCCACTCCACCCGATTAAGAACTGGATGTCCTCAGTAAATAAGCCAAGGGCTGTGGGCAGGAGGGCAAGATGCACTGAGCCCACACATTGGCTGAGGACTGATATAGCTGTCTGGAAGAGTCACTTCACAAATAGGGGGCATTCCTAGGGCCCACCATGTAGACAGTGGCTCTGAGATCCCAGCATTAGGTAGAGTCTGAGGAGATGATTCAGCCCAAGCATCCAGACTATTAGAATTGTCTCTCTGGAATAACTTCTAATGTTCTATAGCACAGTAGGATAACTATAGTTGGCAACAATTAACTGAATATTTCAAAATAAGTAGTAAAGAGGATTTTGAATATTCCTAACATAAAGCAACGATAAATGTATTAGGTTATATATATATGCCATTAGCCTGATAATTACACATTGTATATAGGTATTGAAATGTCACACTGTAATCCACAAATAAGTAATTACTATGTGATTGATTATGTATATACAATCTCTCTGGCATCAGAGAGACTATATATACATAAATAGTTGCATTCCTGTGGATCATGGGCCCCCTCTTCCCAAAAGGTGTTTTGTATGTTTTAGAAAGTGACATAGGACAGAAACATGGTGTGTGATCATGTCTATCGGACCACTGACGTCTGAGAGCACGAAGGGCATCAGAGATATGGGAGAGCAGGCTTGTGTAGGAACCAGCAGAGCATGAGGCTCCTGGAGAGGCATACAGACAGGAGGAGAGGGAGGGTAGATCAGAGAAGAAAGGGTGACTGACGAGTGACGCTTCAATCAGGGGGCTCTAGGGTGGCACGAAGGGAGGTCAAGGATGGTAGTGGCATCAGCCCACAGCTCTCCGTGATTTCAGAGACTCCTGGTACTACTTGAAACACATGTTTGGACACTCTAGTCCTCCTTCTCCTTCTTTTCCTCCTCTGAACATACTTTTATGTTGAATAAAATTGATTATTAAAATTTACCTAGAATCCATTAAGTGTTAGGCACTGTGATAAACATGTAACATTCATTTCTTCATTTAAGTCTCACAATAGCTCTATTAAGTAAGATCTATTATTGTGTGGTAAAAATGTTGAATAATCCAATTAAAGAAATGTAGAAACTTGCTCAAGGACACACAACTCAGAAATGATACAGCTAAGATATTGACCCACTGGTCTGACTCGAGAGCCTGTGCTTTTAAATGCCACATTCTTCTCTAGGGTCCCAAAGGGAAAAGACCCCACCTTTGGCTTTGATTTAGCATTTGGTGGCTCAGGGACTCTGCAGGAGAGGACCCCCATGGAAGCTTCCTTGCTAAACAGGCCACTTTTCTGTCCCCAGCACTGGCCTCTAATTCCTGGCACTAATCTGCTTTAGAAAATCATGAATTCCATGAGAGATCAAAGGCAAAGTTGGGGCTCCTGCCTGCCAATCCATTCCTACTTGCTCCTTTATGTGGTCCAGGCCTCCAGGGAAGCAGTGACCACGAGACACTCTGGGCTCTGCCTTCAGAGAAAGCATACACGTGGGCATCTGTTGGCTATGGAAATTGGGCAATTTTTCACTTAAAATCATCTGAAAACAAACTTCAGTGCCTTCAAAATTATATATTCACAGAACATTTCTAGACTCTGGAATAGGATTAGATGGTAATGATTTAATTGATGGTTAAGTGTGTAGATAAAATGAATGTGCTGAATCCTTTCCGTAATTATCTCTCCAAGGAGCCCTGGCAGCTGTAATTACTGTCTGAGGCCAAAATTACAAACCAGCTGTAGTTTTAAGCAAAATGTGTTGCAGCCCCTGCTGGATCTATAAGGAAAAGTTGGCCACTAGCAGGACAGGGACCCTGGAGGACCTGTCAGAGCAGAGACCTTGAAGAGGTTCATTTCCCAGACATCGGGGAGTAAGTTCTTGCAGAGTTTTTTTTGCGTCCCCACACCTCACGGTCCCTGTACACTGCTCTTCTCTCTTTCCCTTGCCTTTGAAATTCTTCTTCCTCCCCTTTGTTTACCAGAAAGATTTCTCAGACCAGTGAGCTCACACTGATCTCTTACGTTGGGGTCCAGGCAGTAGGTTGAATAAGGAGGAGGACTCTTAAACCTCAACTCAGCGATGATGGTGGAGCCAATCATGGCCCCGGAGGAAGTCTCTTGATATCACTATAATTCAGTCTACACCATCTTGGTAGGCAATAGATGAAATTAGATTATGTATTTACTTCTGGTTACAATGAACAGGAGTGCTGTCTCCATTGATCCTCTGAGTTCATTCATGACTAAATTATTTGAAGATATCCAGCTCCTCCTGGACAGTTATGAAAAATGCATGTGTTAATTCAGTGCACATCTCAGAATTATGGAGTTCCTCTTATGTGCCAACTGAAGGATTAGATATGTGAAAGATTAGATATACATTGATGAGTACAGCAGATATGGCTCTTGTAAACTTGGACTGTGGTTCTTGGATTATCCTTGATTTGGAACCTGCCAACTGCCCTGTCTATCAGGGTCTGCATCTAGAAATAATGTAGTTGGGTACAAGAGGGTTTCTGATAAAGTGAGCATGCTACAGGAGAAGAGAGCACTTGAGTTGCTGATTTCAGCTGAGCTGGCTGCAGACACCGACCTCGGCTCTAGGGAAGAAGGTCCCTCTCTGCTCTGCAGCCTCTTTCATGCATTTAGAGTTCTTGAGATGCCTACTATACTCATAGGCTATGTTCCTTTGTGGTTCATTTCTTCTATCCCCCGAAATATGGAATGCCATGCCCTGTCTTTGCTGTGTAGAACTTTTACTAGGTATGAATAGGATAGAACACAATTCCAGGTAATACTTACCATGACTATTATTAAACAATCTATGTTTACTTAGCAATGGGGATAAAAAATCAGCATTTCCCCACTGTATCTCTAGAAATATTTATTTTATAAATGAAAACAAGGCCTATAATACTAGACAGGAAGAAGGCAGATGTGACTAACATAAGCATTGACTGCAGGGAGGTCAAAGACCTCTAACTCCACTCTAAAAGAGGAAAGGATTCTCATTTTCAAGGTTTTTTTCAAGTGAAAGCGTTAGGCAGTGGAATTATGAGGATCTGCAAATGAGCAAATCTCAGCTTCCACAGGGAATATACTAGAATTCATCCATTCCCATTCACGTTCTCTCTCCCTCTAACCCTTTTATTACTCAACTGTGTTCTCTTGGATGGAAGACAATATATATTTTTATTGCACCATTTATTTATTCCTCAGCATCTGAACATTGCACAGTACTCAGAGGCCCTAAAAGTTTATTGAATGAACACATCCAAGAACCCATCAGAGCCCAGAGCATCACCTGTAGTGATGTCAATGGCCAGAGGAGGGCAGCAAAGGGTAGCAGAGCTGACAGCTGAAGCCCAGGAAAGGACCATTTGCTCTTTGGGAGAAAGATGCTTGGTGTTGAGGTGAGGGTCCTATTACCTATATGAAGAAACTGCTGACAGGAATCCAGTGAAGCCCAGTGTCATAAAGGAAGGAGGCCAATTTGAGTGGAAGCTTGAGAAGCCCGTGGATAGTGCTGGGGTAGAGATGTGGGGAGAGAAGCTGAGACCCAAGTTTCCATGTCTGGTGGGCTAGAGTAGTTTTGGCAGCAAAGCCCTGTGTTAAGTACCTCTGGGAGCTCCAAATGTGCCCCTGGGACTCTCTGATCCTGAAAGTTGGGGCTGATACCACCTTCATTCTGGTTTGGGCTTAGGAACAGCTGGAGGAAAGGGTCAAGACCAGCTCAGTGATGTGTGTAGGATATTCTTGGGTTACCAGCTTAAGTCCCACCACAGGTATGGGTGCTGGCAGAATTTTGGGAGAGCTTTAGAAGCCATATTCACTGGAGAGTAGAGTGTTGACGGCATGTGCAGAGGTGTGACAGGCAGCAGTGGGGACCTGCCAGGATCAGGTCCTATCTGGAAAATTTCTCAATGAGAGTTCCTGGTCTGGCAAGCATAAGGAACCAGACTTGATCTGGTATTCTGTGGTGTCTATGCTGGCTTGAACCTTTTGAGATAGGCTTGAAGATGGGTTGATTGTAGGAAGGCAGATGATGAAGTCCTGGGTTGTAGGGAAAAAAATTGGCTGGTAGGGGGAAGAGTCAAAGCTGGAAGGCTGGGCAAGTATTTCTAGGGAAGAGGGTGGGGAATGGTGTTTTTCATGGTGTCTCAGGAAAAGGTCCAGAAATAGATCTATTTGGCCTACATTACTTCAAAAATTGGCAAACTTCTTGTAATGACAGATAAATGGAAAGTCTGATGGGGATTCAAGGAAGTTTTTCTTTGCTCCTAATTGAGAGGAACAAGAAGGACATTTTCCTCTGAATGTTTTCATGTCTGAACTAAATGCCTAGAACTGCATCCATGTAGTAGTTGACATGATTATGAATAAAAAGGAAGGATAGCTAACAGCCTGGGAAGAGCTGATGCTCCCACACCGTTGTTAACCATCAAATCTGCAATCTCTCAACTTTCACCCTACCACTAGACAATCTATCTGGCTAATGATATAATTTCTCATTGTTGAGTTTGTATCTCTATATCAGAACTATTCCAACAAATATATATTATAGCAAGCAATTCAAGAACTTTTCAGATATTCTATCTTTTACAAAAGGAAGACTTTCAGGAAACATCTCTTCAATGGGCTTCTATTGACAATTACGAGTTCTGTCTCTGTATTAATGTTATGATTTGCTTTAGGAGCATCACCTGTCTACCTGGATATTCCCTTAGGTAGTTCATTTCTGCTAAACCCCATAATATGCTTCTTATTAAGAGCTTTTTTTTTTTAACTGCATGCACAGCTTCCAGGAAGATACAGCACATTAATTTGTGTGCTTCTAAGTGGTCTCCTGTAGTGCTTCAGTATCAGTGATGCCAACACAGCTGCAGACATTGCCCTAGACGTTTTGTTTGTTCCCTTTGCCGGATGTATCAGGATACCTGTGGCCATGTACACCTCATACACCTGGGCTTTCCATCTTATATCTTTGAATCATTAGGCACCCCCTATCCTGAAACTCTATTTTCCACATCCCTCTTAATGTCATTCACAGCAAGTAGCAGCATAGGCTAGCTGTTTTGTTGTGTTGTCTCCCTCTATCTCCTGGTATCAGTTCATAAATCTGGATGAGTTGGCTAATCAATCTCTGAACAACACAATCCTTCATGTCTTTGTAAGATTCTCTGCATTTTTGGCTAGAAATTATTTCTTCTGGTATCTTAAGCCATGGTTCAGAACCTCTTTTTAAATGTCAACCTGATCTTTTAAGGCAATTACTGATTATGTTTGAGGTACTCCTCAGTTTTCCAGAGTTCCAAAGGGCAGTGGGAAGAACTAATGAAAATTCTACCTGTATTCTCAAGTCCTTCAATTTCCTGTCCCCAAAAACACTGTCTCTAAAGACACATCCATGTTCACTCTGAGTGGATTGTCTGTCCATGAGAAGTAATGACTTGACCAATTTCAGCACACTCAGTCACACCTTCTACAACACCAGGAAGGCATCTATCTACCCATTAAACCTTTTTGGTCCATACACAGTCCACATAAAGACATGCCTCACAATGAAGCATCACCAATAGTGATCTTTTTTTAGCTTCCCACTCAAGTGATTGGGGGCCTCTCCTTCATCTGTGCTTCTTTTCCAGAAATACTGGCTTCCTTCCAATGGTATGAATCTCATTTCAATTTGTATTATTTTATTTTGCTCAGTCTAGTTCTTTTCTACTCAGGGGATTGATACCATTTTAAGGTTTCATTTTCAGCACAGTTAAGATTGTGGAAAATGGTAGAACAAATGGAGAGGCCAAATACATTCTTTATCAGTTTGTTTTTGGACACGCCCACAGCTACACCTGTTCTGGGGAATCTTCAGGTTGCCAGGAACACAGGCCCAACTGAGAGTGTTCGACACAAGTTTGGATTGTTTGTGGTGATTTATAATGAAAAAATTCATGGAACAATTATAGAAATGAATTCTCACAGAAGTTCCAAAGAAGAAACCATTATAGGAGTGGGTACAGGAATTCTGTTTGGGGTCCAGAATCTCAGCTTCAGAACCTCTCTTTTTGGCAAATATTTCTTATCTCTAAAACATAGGACACTTATAACGTGGCTTTCTCATCTCTATCAAGACTTGCCACATTCCATCTTGAAAGTCTTCCAATATTTCAGTTTCTGGTTGTGTTGATTCCTCATGTTCTTGACATTTTCAAGTTTGGTGAAAGACTCTAATTCACTCAACTCACCTTAGGATATCAGACCATGTCACTGGCAGCCCACACATTGGCTGCTGGGAGCATGTGCCCCTCTTGATCCAATCACCTTTGACCAGAGATACACATTTTACAAACCATGATGTTTATGAGGTAGAGTTGTGTATGCATGCAAAGGAGGTTGAGCTGGGGCAAGCTCATATACTAGATAAAGGTTTTATCCCATCAGGAAATTAAGTAAATTGATTGACATTTCTTCTCTCCTGTGCTATGTGCATGCCTCCATGTTCTTATTGATTTGTGTAAGTCCAGTTTGTATAGTTTCTTTTATTCTCTCCTAGAACTTTGTCCTCTCTAGTAAGTTGTGTTTTTTTAAGGAACATTTTCCAGATGGCTTCATCCTCTGAATGTCTTGGGGTTTGTCTGATTGAAGCCAAAAGTAAAGGTGATTGTTTGCTTTCTGGGTGGTGAGAGTGTTCACTTGCATCAGAGTTGGGCCTTTTAGAACTTTAGAATAAATGCTCAAAGACTGCCCACAGCTGGACTTCCTGGAAGTGAATGGAGGAGGGGCTGTGAATTGGACCTGGGAGGAATGGACTTAGCAGGAATATGATTCTGTATTAAGAGCTGATACTGAAATCAGAGATGGCTGGAATAGAAGTGTGACATTCAGGCATCAGGGGCGGGATGTGGGAGGTGCCTGGTATAACTGGAAGTGGGGCTCTGATCTAACGGGTGCAGTTTCAAAGTGCAGAAGAGAACACAGGGAAGAGGCTGGGTCGTTCCAGATGAAAGCTGAAGGAAGAATCATAAGAGGGGGGCCTGGATGCTTCCAAAAGTCCCAGTAGGACAAAGGTGAGAAAAGAGGACCCTTTTAAGGCTGAACTGGAATGGGAGAGGGTAGAGCCATTTCCAAGACACCATAGTGTGCAGTAAGTTTTCAGAGAAAGTCTGCATATCAGAAACCCTGGGGAGAGGAGGAAGGTGACTGGCTGGGCCCTAGGTCTGGTAGTTTCCCAACTACCAGGTGGTATAGGGGCATTGCATAAATGTTGGGTCCTCCTCTTGTACTGAGAGCAGTGCAAGGTACTTCCTAACTCTGCCCATGGAGTCACATTCACTTATGTATGTTATGGAGGCAAGATGGCACCACAAGGCTTGTTATGGGAGGACAGAGCATCTTGTATGCCCTGTAAGAAGGACTGCCCTATGTCTCTAGGTCAAAACCTACATAATAATTATCAATCTTTCCTTCTCTGTTGTCCTGTTCTCAATCTATAAAAATGGTCATATATTTTGCTCTGAAAAGGAAAATCCCTCTCCTATAACCCTTCATTTTTTCCAGCTGTAAGTAAGTATTCCCCTTTGTGCCAAAAAAACCCACCCCAAACCAAACAAAAACACTTGAAGGAGTTGTCTACTAACATTAACTCCAATTCCTCACTTCCTAATTCCTCCCTCCTTGTCTCTCTCTAATCCAAATGCTCCAGATACCATTGCCCACTGAAACTGCTCTTCTTCATGGGAGGCAGACATAAACACTCAGAGCAATCAGCCCAACCAACATGTGCACATGAAACAAGTAGCACTGGGATGGGGCGAGTGCTGAGAGATGATTTAAAAATACCACTAAGTTTAGTTTGAAATTGAACAGATTTTACTGTACTCCAATTTGCTGTAGCGTGCTCCATGGACCACTGTTGATATCCTGGTTATGTCTCCTTGTGCCTCTCCCCAAAATTTGCTTTCTCTCCCACTCATTCTTAGGAGGTCAGCCTCATATGATAAGGTTCTTTGCTAATGGTGTTCCTTTTTTTTTTCCTCTCTTGGCCTTGGAAAGGAGAAGCTGTAAGGTGCAGAACCCACCGGTGTGAACTGAGGTCCCTTCTCTTTGAGGAGGGGTGGTGGGTCACAGCTAAGCTGCCCTTTAACACTGATACACAGGTCATGGGGGAAAAAAATCCAACCTCCCTTAATCCAGAAAAAGCTTCTGTGAGTAAAGTTCTGAGTTTTCTGACATACTTTTCCTTAAAGGCTTAAAATTTAGGCTAATTAGCCTTTCATCAGCAGATTAGAGGCATAGGCATTTTCATTGTAAAAGTCAGCGAATCAACCTGCAATCATTCATGTGGTCTTAGTCCCAGAAAAGAACCTGACTGTCAGCTAAGAAAAGGGTAGTACATAGGAGCACTGTGTGAGTGCTTGTGTGTGCGTGCATGTGTATGTGCAGGGGTGTGTCTGTGTACAGGAACAATCATTAAAATCTAAGCAACACTGTTGTGGACTCAGTATGTCTTAAAAAAAAATCTTTTAGAAGGTATGTGTGAACACTGCATTTTGTCAAATTCCATTGCTCTTAGATCCAACTCTGAAACTGCTACATCTCTCCTTTCTCCTTGTCAGCCTCCCCAACCCTCAACCCTTACCCCCTGGCCCCTGGCCCTTCTCTACCTTTCAGGAGCTCAGTAAACAGCAGGACCATCCATCTGGTCAACATCGAGGTCTGGCTCTCATCCCAAACTCCTCCCTCTTCCTGCCTTCTCATTCAATTTTAGCTCATAAAGCTTCACAAGTGCATTCTTCCCCGTCCATCCCCTCTACTTCTGCCCTCCTCAGGCTCCAGCATAGCTCATCTCTACCACTGCAGCTGTCTCTGCCTCCAGCCTCAACCCCTCCTGCCCTCCTCCAGATGGTCAGCATGATCCTTTTAAAACACCAAATTGAACATGCTGCAGCTCCTCTTAAAATCATTCCAAAGCTCCCTCGCAGCCCAGCAGAAAGGCCAAACTCCTTCTCCCTCCCTTTTTGGCCTCATTTCTCTTCCCCAGGTTCCCTGTGTTTCAATCATCTGAACTCTTTGGTGTCCCAGGCACCGGCCCTCCTCTTTCACAACTTTGTGCCTTTGAACACACTATCTTTATTCTTTTCTTTTTCTTCTTTGCTCAGTAGGAGGACTCTTACACCTTTCCAAGAGCCTGATCAAGTGGGACCAGCTGGTTACCACTCTCTGCCCATGGAGGGTTGGGAACTCTCATCTGTGGTCCCACACAAATTTCAAAAACACCAATTACATAATTTATGACATCACACTGGAACAATTCACTGTCAGTGTCCCCCAGAAGCCTCCTTGAGGGCAAGTACTTAGTCTCCATCCCTGTGTGCAGAGCATTCAGTGTAGTACCTTGCCCCCAGGGGGAGCCAAGGAGTCCTGTGCAGTGGTCACTTCAGGGTTTTTTTTTTTTTTTTTTTTTTTCATAGCCTGACACACAACTTCAGTGAGAAATGCCTCTTTCCTTTGTCTCTATACAAAATTTTTCCTTAATTATAAACACACAGCTCAAAATCTAAAGTTAAATATTCATGGTAAAAATCATTTTGTCATGTTCACGCAAATATGGCAACACAAACTCAAGCATGTAGCATCCAGTGCAGAGAAACTAAAACCAAGGGATAATGTTGACTTCCAGCAAATATACTGATGAAAAGCCTAGAATTCTGGTCTTTCAGAGAAAAGACTAGAATGGATGGTTCTAAACATGTGGGCAGTTGATCGTGATTCCATATCTCCCTCTTAATACTCCCATATTAATCAAAATTACAATGTCCTCTGTGAAACTGAGTATCCTTTACTTCAGTGTTTTTCATACTAAGAATAATGACCCATTATTAGATTCATGACATTAATGATTGTGACCAGTTTTTTTTAAAAGAGATAAAATTTAAAAACCAAACTACATTACACATATGTGCATTGCTTCACAAAACTTTGGTTTCAGTTTTATATGTGTGTGTATTGATATTAAATGTATTTCCTGCTGTGAATCACAGGCATGAATATCTGAGGCACCCTGCTCCATGTATAACGGGGAACTTGTTGAAATTCTGGGCTGAGCTTACATTCTTGACCCCAAAGTTTCTGTGAAGCACTGGTAATTCCAAAAACCAGTGCTAGGTGCTTTCATAAATATCACTTAACCATCATAACAGGTATTTAATACCAGGTACTAATATCCCCATTTATGGAGGAGGAAACTGATCTTCAGAGACATTGGGTAATTCTTTTTTTAAATTTTTTTAAGCTGTAGATGGACAGAATGCCTTTATATATTTATTTTTATGTGGTGCTGAGGATCAAACTCAGTGCCTCACATGTCCCAGGCAAGCGCCCTGCCACTGAGCCACAACCCCAGCGCCCCCCCCCCCCACTGGGTAATTTGTTCAAGTCAATAGCTTTACGTGACACCTTTTTGTTAGACACTAGTGACAACAGCACAATTTGAGTAGCCCACCAGAAAGTTAAACTGGGCCATGCCTTTCTCTCTGATTAAAGAATTTTTCTGTCCTCAATTTTTGGCTGCTTTGATTACAAGTAGCTCTTGCATTTATTTGTTTTACATATTCAGCTTCCAAATTAAACTTGGCCTCAGGAATGAGTTCAGGAAAAAAACCCAATAAACTGGCCACCATTATATTAAACAGTTAATTTAAGTCTTTATGTGTTTGCTTTAGTTTGCTAAGTAATAACTTAAATTTATACATAGATGTATATATAAACAGATTTTAAATAATCTAGAATCACATAGGAGTTCTATGGACCACACCTAGTTTGTGGCCAGGCTCAGCAAATTCTCATTATAAAATCCAAATGTAAATCCAGGTCAATTCTACTAAAGGTATCGTCCCCAGTTTCTGCTTCCCTCAGGGCCATCAAATTCTGCTCTCTGAGGCTGGCTGCTGCTCCTACACTTCACTTCCAAACTTATTCTGTCTTCAGCTTCTTCAACCACATGGGAGAAATCTTACATAACGATCTCCTTCCCCACCCCGCTCGATAGCTATTAAGTTAGGATGTCCTACTCAGCAGCACAGAACCTTAAAAACAAAGGCCACCTGTTATATGGGTATGGAGGTGGTGGTAACAATGGAGGGGGTGGTGATGATGGAGGGTGCTCAGTCCTTAACTTCCAAGCCTCCCTTTTTTTTTCTAGGATGGGAACAAGTGAAGCCCAAATCTGGTCCAGATCTATTTCTTTAATATTCCAGCTTCTCATTCTGTCTCATGGAGTCTTCAGGTCTCTGCAGCTGATTTTCTAAATCAAGTTATATCAGTCTCTGTCTGCAACTGCTCAAGGACGATTCTCTAATGTTTAGAGACCATCCACCTCTACAACACGGGGATAAGCTCTGTATTTCCACTGTTATTGCTATTATTAATTCTGTCCCTACTTTCTGCCGTTGAGGAAGCCCATACACAGCAGGACAGTCTCCTGGGCTCCTATGAATTCAAACACAATCTGTAAAGACAGCAAAGGAAGTTATATCTGTGCTTGGGGGCTTTAGAGAATTATTGCTTGAAACAGTAAGAGGAACATCTTCTGGGCTGAGTAGTCCTCGAAGACTCCCATGTGATTCAAAAGTCCTTTTCTTTCCTATTATTCCCTCTCTTGCTTTCAAGCATCTCCTCTGGCAACAGCAACTGGAGCTAAAAGTGATTTCCCTGTAACAAAAAGCAGCTTTCTCAAGGTCTTTGTTATTAACTCTTTCAGCTCCAGACTTCTGCTCCTCCAACATGTCCACTGACAAACACTGGGCACACTGTAGCTCCAACATGCTCTCTGATAGATTGGAGGAGCAGAAGGGCTGGTGGTGCCCTAACTCAGTGAGATCAAAGATGGTATCCCTGATTTCCCCTCATTATCCTGAGTGTAGGGTTTCTCTCAGTTATGATTTCTTTCTCTGCAAGGATCTCTGGATTCCTGATTTAATATTTATTACTAGATAAGTCCATATTAGCGATATGTTGGTTTCAGACTTGAAAAACAACTGAAACGTCAGATTATTTGTAAGTAGCAGCCTGAGAACTAATATCCCTACTTCTGGAAGTAAGCATTCTGTAACTTTTAAGAACAAAAAGCTTGAAATGCAATGGAAAGATCAGATTTTGTCACCCTATCTACTTACTTAAGAATACAAAGTTCATGCTGCAGGCTGGAGGTGGAGAGGCAGACCTACCTTCCTGTGGCTATCTCCATGCTTTGGGGCCCTGTGACATAATCTTCCAGTCACAGTCTTGGTCGTCAACTCATTCTTGAATCTCATGTGTGTGCCAAAGTGAACTTTGGTAGAACTCCCACTCCATTCACTTCCCCCACCAGATTGACACCGCCTTCCTGGCTAGGGTCCTCCAAGCTGGATCCCACTTCAATCCTTAAATTAAGGGCTCTACTGCTACCTTCTCTAAAACCAGAAGCTTATGCTAATCACTGCCAGGCTCTTGGTTCCTTCATATGGCTACCACTGGAGGGCCCCACTCACTATTGCAGAACTAAGATGGAAACATCAGATTCTCTGGCTTGAGATCTTGTTTATGGATTCTATGGGCCCCTCGGCAGCCAGGTCAACTCCTGTCTTCCCCTAATGGAGTAGATGTTGCCTGTTCCAACTCAGTCTTATTTCTTGATGTGACCCTGACTCCAGGCAACAAGGTGTCTTAGTCTTTTTGGGTTGCTGTAACAAAATACCCAAAAATAAATAAACAAATTAATACATAGTTTATAAACTGGGTAGTTTATAAACAACAGAAATTTATTGTTCACAGTTCTAGAGGCTAAGATGAGGGCGTCGGTAGATTTGGTGTCTGGTGAGGACTAGCTCCAGTGCCTCAAAGACAGCGTCTCCTTCCTGCATCCATCATGGGCCTCTTTTATAATCCAATTCATGAGGACAGGGGCCTCATGGCCTATTCACCTCCCACCTCTTAATACTACCACATTAGGGATTAGTTTCACATATGAATTTTAGGGGGACAGAAACATTTAGATATCAACAATGATAGAATGAAGATCAGGCCCAGTGAAAAGAACAAACAGATGTAGGTTTAAAATCTCCATGCCCCCTTTAGAGACTTCATTAAGCATTAATATCAGGAAGGAAAATCCAGAATGTTTACATTTTTAAATTTGTAGTCAGTCTTATTCCCTTTGGATGACATTTACTTTCTTGATTGGTTTTATGACCTTTCGCTGGCAAACTGTCAATCTGAGCACTTACTATCAATATGTAAAGTATCTAAGCGTATACAATTCAGATCCTTAGTTATGCAGGGAAAATCACCCTGATGTGTTCCATTTCATTCATAACTGCTTCTGTTTCTGATGCTCTGAGCACAACTCTCTATAACATATCATATACCTAAAAGTTGAGATTGCATTATGTAATTGTTGATGATTTGTAAAGTCCCCCTGGCTATTTTAGGAAAAAATAACATGGGAATAAAAGAAAGTTGCTAAAATATTGTTTAAAAAAGTATAGATTTCCATTTTCATTTTAAACAAGTGAATTTAAGTCCCTCATGAGAGACACTGATGGGAAAGAGACAGGGAGATGACCAATGTTCACTGCTGAGGATCTATACCTTTCAATCCAAGGGAGCCATCACACATGGAGAGCTTCCCACAGACCCTTCAACCCACCTAGGACTCAAATTCCTCTTGTAAAGTAACATATAAATACAAAAGAAAAAAATTCCTCCTTAGCTACAAACAGTATTTATATATCACGGAGAGTAGAATGTCTCTCTTTTGGTCATGAAGGTTTCAACACATGAGCTAATTAACCAAACATCAATCATTGGTTTCATTAGGAAAACTTTGCTGAAGGTCTACCACATGCCACACATTTTGTTAGGTACTGGGATATATCACAGAAAGGAATACAGAATAGTCAATCTTATGGCAACTGTGGGATAGGTTCCCTTCACTCTAAGGGTAGGAGTTCATCTGTGTCTCAGATAAGAGGTTTTCTGTTCTAAGCAAGAAACACCATCTAATGTTACTCACACAACAAAGGGAATTTATGAGTGATATATTCATAAAGGCCAGAGATTATACTACATTCAGGATAGGCTAGATCCAGCAGCTCAAAGTGTATGACTAAAATTGTGGATTGTTATTCTCTCTCTATTCAGCCACCCATGGGGTTGACTTCTAAGTCTGGCTCCTCTATAGAAGTCTAGAGAAGCCACAGCTGCTCCTTGGGCATACAGATCTTTGTTTATGTCCAACAAGAAAGAGACAGCATCTTTGTCCTAGCATTCACACCATCTGTTTTATAATACTCTCTGGTAGAATTCACTTAGACATTGTTAATTCCTAAAGTCACTTGTGCCACTCCTGGAGCTGATTGGAACCAGGCTCTAGGGAGTCACCAGTGAGAAATAAAGGCCATCAGAAAGGAGGCTTAATACTGAAGAGGCAACCAATAAATGTTCATGCTGCCAGGTGCAAATACCCACAGAACTGGGCAGAATCCTTTGCCAGCTCTCCAATGTTTTTTGTTCTTGGAGTGTGAGAACTAAAATCGTACTGCAACACAGTTCACCGTCCACAAAGTAAAGACTGTACATTAACTTGACTTTACCATTCTATTGTTATCGTCTTCATTAACATAACTTTACTGTTCCCACAGAGTCTTGCTGAAAAAAAATGAAAGTTGCAAGTAACATTTTCATTCCTGGGCTTCCCAAAAGGCCACCACTGTTTCTTGGAAAGCATTCAGAGATAGTATGTACCCCAAGACTTTGAACCCCGGGGCTTGAAATCCTCACCTTGTTATGTCTATCGAAACTATCAGTCACAATCCTTCCCCCAATCCTAAACTAGCTTCCCTCACTCCATTCTGCACTGAAAGACTCACCCTAAACCAGACTTCAAAAGAGCAGTAATCAAACCCTGCCTTTTCCCTTCTACTACCAGGGAAAGCAACATACACAGCTTTGTTGGATTTGCAGGTTGGATGGTGATGTGTGAGAGGCAGCATTTGACAGGACCATCTCCTGAAATACTTGTTTTCAGGAGCAGCGGTCTGGTCTTCCTTGATGTCCTCCGGCCAGGATGCTCCACCTTTGCCTCAGGGTCCCTCCTCAGACAGGACACAGTCCTTCTCTCCCCAAACTACCGGGAGCTAGTATGGTTCTCTGAGTGGCATAAACTATTCTGATTCATTTAATCTGTAGGAGAAGAAATGGCCTATCCCATCACGTCACACTCTCCTATGAACGCTGTTCTTGGAGATGGGGAAAGCTGAAGCTCAAGCCCATTGTCATCCACCTTTCTATTTAATAACTATTCAAGTGTGACCTTCCAGGGAAGAGACTTCTGCAGCAAGGCCATTTATGAATGAGAGGAGAGTCAAGATGCACTTGACTTTCTGTTCAAGCAGAAATGTTATTTTCCACCACATTGTCATTATCTTTTATACCTCTAGTGTTTACCTTGAGCACTCCCATATTTTGTATGATTACTCTCTTCTCTACAGACCTTTGGGAAAGTCCTTGGTTTTGTATCATACCTAAAGATGAGACAATACTTAGCATCCTTCTGTTTTTTTTTCCCTACAGATAATTCAATACAAGAAAGAAGATTTGCTTGGGAAAGTCTGAGTGGTCTTGGATTTGCTTGCCAACCTCCATCAGCTAGAAACAAAGATCCATTAACACTAATTGTGCCTGCTTGTCTAAACAGTGTCCTGGTCACTTATGTCATCAAGCATAGATTCTATCAGGCTTGTTAATGTTTTCAGATCCAGAATACATAGCACATTTTTATGTTATTTTAAATAAATTATGATTCAGTGACTCTACGAGTGTTTTTGGACACTGACTTGCTAAATTCCACCATCAAAAATAGTTCATCTTTTGGTAAAAAAAAAAAAAAAACCCAAGAATAAGTTCTTTATGTTACACCACTTCCCAATTTCCCTTCATTTTCCTCTTTATCTTCACAGATGGGTAGAGCAAGGTATTAAAAGAAGAGTGCTTCCCTGGTGAGAGCAGCTCACTTGAGGGATGCTTGCACCCTTGTCATCCTCGACCAGTTCTCACTTGGGTACAGCAGTCTGCTATTCAACACGGGGACACTGTGTGCTTCTCTGAGTGCTTCTTCTCTCTTCAGAGAGGAGACACTGACATACTCCAGAACCCGACCACCCATATCAGCTTAAGGGGGGTTTGTGTTTTACTATTTCTCAAATTATACTCAAAATGCAAAATGCAATGCCACTGTCATCAGATGGGAGTTCATGGAAACCAAGGGAGTAAATAACCTCTGCTCACGTACTTCTCAATGAAGAAAGGTGATAAAAACTTGGAGCTTAACTCCGGCCATCTCCATTGAGCAGCCTATTGCAAATTTATTCTTTTATAACTTGCCTAGAACTGATTTCTACTTTGAATTCCACTGAATGGGGGAGTTTGTAACTTTAGGATTAAAGAAATCCAATTTGTTCACTTCTGTATCTCATTTGTTTATTTTTTTCATTTATTCATCAAATAATAATTCAATATCTACGTAATAGGGATGGCATTTTTATTGTCTATAAATCATGTTGTCCAATGCATTGCCTCAATACCTTGTATTTTTACAAGCTGAAGGTAGATAACAGAAGGTGGACAACCAGCTAGCGTCAGTTAGTCTTCGTGAAACAACAGTCTTAAAGCCAAGGCTTGTAGGGGAAAAGGCACTTCTAAGTTCTGAACATTTCCTTTACATGTTGAAAGGAAACCTTGCAGTCCTGAACATAAATCATAGGTAGTAAGAACTCATACTATGGTAGAAAGGATAGGAAAATGAAGTAGAAAGCCTTTGAAGAAGAGATAGAGATGAGGAGGAGAGATTCTGGCTTCAGCTCAGGCCTGAAACCCCAAAGTCAGATAGACTGAAGGGGAAGCTGAAGGCAAATGTGGCCCTGGGCCAACATGGGCTAGAGGAACAGGTAGAAAATACCATGTATCTGTACAGGCCAAGGTTCCCACAGCTCTTGTCCTTTCTACCCACATCCTTCCTGAAGAAGTGATCTTATTTCCTAAATCTGTTGTGAATTAATAACTTGCCCAAAGGCTTAAGTCTTTCACTATCTCACTTCAAATTTGTTTGGGAGCAGTCGTGTTTACTGTAGTCAACTTCCCTTGTTCTTCCTGGACTCTTCTCAAGAAGCCTACTCTCCAAACTTCTGTTGGAATGGGTACCAGGTCATATCTCTATGATCCAACCTAGGTAATCAGATGCTTTCTCCTGGGAACCTTGAAGACTTCAGGTAGGCTCTGCTGAGAACTCAATAGATAATATCTAGAGATGGTTGAAAGGGGCTGCTAGTATAACTTCAAGACAAGTCTGGGTAATTGACATTTGCTTTAAGCCTAAAACTCTATTTTCACATATTAACCTATTTTGTCTCATTGTCCCAGATGTAGAACACCTATTAAAAACTTAATTGAGCAACAAATATACCATTTATAAGAACTTTGAAATAATTACTAGCCAGGCATGGTGGAGAACACTCAGGAGGCTGAGGCAGGAGGATTGCAAGTTCAAGACCATCCTCAGCAGAGAGGCTCTCAGCAACTTAGAGAGACCCTGTCTCAGAATAAAAAATGTGGCTCAATGGTAGAGCATCCGTGGGTTCAATCTCTGGTACCAGAAAAAGAAGAAAAAATAATAATTACTATGTTCACAGAATTGAAAACTTGGAACTTAATGGGTTAATGATACTGAGGGTAATAAATGAGGACTTTATTCATTTCAGAGTATATGGTACCATAATTGCAGATAGTTGTGTAGAAATCAAATAACCCTGAGTACAGATGGGCAGCAGACTCAGTCAGGAGGTCAGACAGCCAGACTAGTCCAGAATCATTGTAGCCTGATACACATATATGTACAAAGGCTGGGCTTAAAGAGAGGAAGACTGATCTACACTTAAGCACCCCTTAAATAGGACCTTCGGAGTTAGAATCTTGTACCTCTGTCAATTAGAATAATGGGGTTGATCTTTACTATATATGATTTGACACCCTTTTCTTCATTCTCTCAGAAAACTAAAATTTGCTTTAACCAAATGGTGTCTGTGTCTGGTATTCCCATCAAACCAAGCCTACTCCTCAAGAGTACAGAAATTACCCAGAACTACACAGGAAGCAAGGAAACCTGTAACCCTTTCCTATTGTTCTTCCCAAAGTTCATGACGTAATTCAGCTTGACATTCAGGAGGATAGGAAAGGTTCTATCACATGGCCAGGCCAATACCATCTTGTTACGGCTATATAGAGGCAGGAGCTGTGGTAATGGCCCCTAGTGCTCTGTCATCTCCTTTGTCCCTCAATGGAGGGGACTTTCCTATCCCTGAGTGCCCAGTGGCCTGCTCGGGAGGAATTTACACAGCTCCCCAGCCTTTTGACATCATGGAGAGTAAAGGCAGCAGTGTTGGCTGACCTTTGAGTATGCAGTGGAGCCATCCAGAATCCCTGAGACAGAAAAGGATTTTTGAACTCACTGGCTTTGAAGACTCCATCTGCCACCTGCCCTGGCAAGGTCAGGGTGTGTTGGATGCAGCCCAAGCAGGCTGCCAGATCTCTGCAGGGTTCAGGGTTCAGTGCTAACCTGCTCCCCCACCTTTCACATATGTACACTTATGTGTACACACAAACGCACACACTTATCAAGAAGACTGGGATTTAGCACTGTTTCTTTTTTAAAGCAGAAATTTAAGAGAGTAAAATAACAACCTATCTTTATAGCCAAGGAAAATAGGAAAAGGGATAGAACTTAAATCTGGGCATCTATGTCCAGCCAAGTCCTGAGTCAGCTCCCCTCCCACCCCAATCTGAGATGACAGCTCAATGGAGTGCAGGCCTTTCTCCTGTTCTCCATGGCAAATGCTATGGATGACTTTCCCTTGTGTGATACAGTCCCATGAGGACACACAGCACCCAGTCAGAATGTGGGGCATGTATAATGATTTTAAGTGAGCACCCTACTGAGCATTTGCCATAAGCCAGCCACAGTGCTGCCTCTCACATAGATTAGATTGTCTAATTCTCACAACCACCCTTAGGAGACAGGTTCTGTTATGGCCACTGAGATGAGAAAACATACAACACCCAGGTGGCAGCACAGCAATGTGAATCTAGGTCCATCCGACTCCAGTGTGTGTGTTTCCAAGCCTCTTTCTACAGCCCTGTTAAGAGTGGAGGCCTACAGAGCATGGACCACTTCCCAGGACTGCTTTTGATCTCATCTGGTACCATTGCCC
The DNA here is from genome assembly GCF_045843805.1 of Urocitellus parryii. Classification (NCBI taxonomy): domain Eukaryota; kingdom Metazoa; phylum Chordata; class Mammalia; order Rodentia; family Sciuridae; genus Urocitellus; species Urocitellus parryii. The sequence continues at coordinate 56,254,774 of NC_135534.1, read as the reverse complement.
TAATTCTGCCAGTGACATGTTTATTTTTAAAAGGGAAAGCATCACTTCCCCTCTCGGGATGGATCTGGAGTCCAAGGCATACTTCAAAGAGACAGGAAGCAACAGGGAAGAAGCAGCCTCCCTTGGTTTGCCCTTCATATCGGGGGTGTGGGCATTCCATTTCCTTAGTTCTGTTGCAACAGTTGAGAAATGGCCATTGTATTAGTTGAAGGAATTCCAGCTGTTCTACAGATAACTCCTGAGTTTTAGTGGTTTTAACCCTAAAGACATTTCTTTCTCACTTACATAACAGGGACTTGCAAAGAAGCTAAGCATTCAGAGTTTAAGGGATATCTCCCAGGTGACCAAGTCTTACAGCACTTCTTCCTCAACAGGGAGGCCTCCAAGGCCTGCTTTCCACCACCCTCTTTGCATAACACCTACTGCTATTTAGGGCTGGGTGTGTAAACCACTCCCCATACACACCAGGGTTACTCCCCTGTCAAGGTCAGAGAGAGAGAGAGAGAGAGAGAGAGAGAGAGAGAGAGAGAGAGAGAAACTGCCTGTGAAAGAATCAGAGCTCATTTCCCTCAGCCCTTCATCACCCTCTTCCTTACTCTTTTCCATTTCCTGTCACAGAGCTTTGGCATTCCTGGTAACAAAGTAGAATTAAAGTCAAAATGCCATCTAAGGATGCAGGAAGTCTATGACAACTGGTCTGCCACTGCTAGTGGCAGGCCTGGACAATTTAATGAGCCACAGATAGACTCCTTTGAGAATTCCACCAGGAGAGGAAGAAGTGATATATGGTTCAGTCAGGGTCAGCCCCCCCAGCTACTTTTCAAGAGATTTTAGGTCCTTTGGGTCTCCCTGAGGGATTAATTTTGAGTCCAGGAAAGAGAGAATCTTGGCTTCTATGGCCCAAGGGCAGTGATGTCTTAAGGGACCTGCAAATTAGGGGGACCTAGGCTCTCCTTGAATTCACCCAGAGGCCCTGATGCTTGGAGTTTCCCTCCTGACCATTTCAACTAAGGAAGTGTCCTTTTGTCCGAAGACCTGAGTTGGGAGCCTCTTACCTCTTCACCACTACCCTGCATGATTACTCCAGCTAGACTCACATGACTGTCAAAGGCAATGGAGCCCACACAGTGTGAGGCTCTGGTCTTGGTCTCTCAGGATGATTAGGTAGAGAACAGCTGCCTGCACTGGGAAAGCATAGTTCTCTGTCTGGAACCCTTGCACCCACATAAATAGCTCCTGCCCACTTCCTGGTGATCCTATTCCCAGGGGTTCTGTCCTCTTCACTTACTGAGAGCAGAAAGAAGAAAGGCTTTATGAACACTCTCCTCTAAGTACAACAAACAACTCTCTCATTTGTGCTCTTGTAGCACTTTATATGGATGATAATGCTTATGATGTACATGTTAATAATCATGCACCATCTTCTTCTGTCTCTTATTATCTATAAGTTCTATAATAGATGACTTCTTATTTACATCTGTATTTTCTGTACCTACATGCATGGCATTTGACCTTTAGAAATGTTACTAAGTGAATGTGAATTATTTTTGAGGGAACCAGTTAGCAAATGAATGCATCAATAAGCAAAGACGAATAGGATAAGAATGAATGAGAAGAGATGGGGGGAGGGAGTAGTCAATGAGGCGAGAGTGGCAGAATGATGGCCAGTCGCCTTCAGTATCCTACCCTCCTCTTCTCTGCAAACATAGCCTTGTTTTGTAGTTGAGCATGTTGCCACAGTTGAGCAAAAAGAATATATTTCTAACTTCCTTGCAACTAGAAACATCCAAAGTTCTGTGACTAATTTAAGCATAAGTAGCAGTGATGCATGAGATCTCAAAGAGAATCCTTAAAGAAGGAATGTGTGTTCTCTTGACTCTTGAACCTTTTTATAGCCTAGAAGATGTGTGATAGATAGTTGGAGCTTAGCAGCCATATTACTCAACAGGGTGAATTCTAGGTACAAAACTACAATGGGATCATAAAGCAGAATGACAAAGTCCAGGTGTCTGTTGATCATGGAGCCACTATAATACCCTACCTTGCCTTCCTCTACATCTTTTATATACAAGAAAGAAAGGCATTTCCATTTCACCTGTTGTTGACTTGTGGTTTGTTGTTTTTATTACATGCTGTTGAACCTGATTCTAACTGATTTACCCAAAACAACAGTTCTAAAATCCAGGCCTCCACTCTCCCATTCAAGTTCTTCGAGAAGTCAGGTTCAAGACAACCTATGATGGACTAAGACTGTGCACTCATCCAGATCCTGCACAGGCCCTCCAAAAGATCAAGGTGGCACCCAAAACCATAATGTGAATCAGAGAATCTTAATCTTTTACAAAGACAATCAAAGTAAGGAATGACTCCTGATCAATTTTCAAAACCTACTCGATTGATGGGGGCACAGACTGAAACTTGCATTGAATGCAAGTCCCAATGACCCCAGGAATTGCAACCAGGGAAACCCATCTATGACTAGATCCTGGTGCTCTTAGGATTGGTCAGTTCTTGCATTTTTGACAGTAAAGTACTTACTCTTTTGCAAAGTGGAGCATGCAGGGTTAGATCTTACCTCCACCAGGGAATGCCAATGTGCAATGGGCTTCCGAGGATATGACAGCATTTCACTCCAGTGGTCTCTGCCCAGCCTCTCAGCCTCGTTGCCAACTTGACACACGCCAATGATCTCATTGTGACCTACACTGTGAAAATGGCCCACAATAGTTTTTTCTTAATATTTTGGTATATAAGAGCATCAGTTACTCAAAACTAAATTGATGGCAGGAATGGGGAAATGGTATTTTTATATTATTCCCTAATCTAAAACAATAGGCCAAGCTTAACAGCCAACAGGACTTTCAATGTTGTTTGAAAACCCCAGTTTTCCTAACACTGAATTGCTTAGCTTATTCCCAAGAACTCTGTGTTCAAAGAACTTCTGATGCATGCTAAGAATGCCATCTCTGGTTCCGGAACTACATTGGTCCCCAAATCCGTAAAACGAAAAGGGAACCCTTTGAAGGAAGTTTATTTATTTTCTATTTTTTGTTTTACAATAATGGCCATTCAAATCACCACAAGAGGCTACTCAGGATGGGTGAGGGAGCAGCTCTGGGTCACAGCCACTGGTCTGGCCCACAAATGGAGCAGAGTGGAGGAGGAACCTGGGTCTTCTTGCTCCCCATTTTGTTAAGAGAACATGGATATCATCTTATGCTGTTCTCTCTTACCCGCTAAATCCAATTTTTTTTTTAATATTTATTTTTTAGTTCTCGGCGGACACAACATCTTTGTTGGTATGTGGTGCTGAGGATCAAACCTGGGCCACACGCATGCCAGGCGAGCGCGCTACCGCTTGAGCCACATCCCCAGCCCCTAAATCCAATTTTTGGTTCTTTGACCCAACTTGATGTCTCAACTGTACAAATAACTCTTTTAACCTCAGGGATTGTATTTCTGAAACTCCCTGGGTGGGTCTCTGTCTTGGGCCAATTTGTTTTTTCCTTAGTAATTTTTTTTTTTTTAATAAAAAATCCTTTGTGTCAGGTACAGTGGCTCATATTTGTAATCCCAGTGGATTGGGAGGCTGAAGCAGGAGGATGGCGAGTTCAAAGCCAGCCTCAGCAAACGTGAGGCATTATGCAACTCAGTGGGATCCTGTCTCTAAATAAAATACAAAATAGGTCTGGGGATGTGGCTCAGTATTCGAGTAACCCTTAGTTCAGTCCCCAGTACTCCCTTCCTTTTTCCTTCCTGCAAAGAGGAGTAATTTTCTCCTATTTGTGTGTGGGTGGTGAAGAGAATAGAAGGGAAGGGAGATAGTTTAAAGGATACTCAAGTCTATAATCATTAAAATCAGATGCATGTAGAAACTCCATGGATTCTGTCATGGATTTTTCCGGTCCAGATTAATGAGTTTACTGATAATTAAATTGAGGCAGAGATCACATAATCAAATTTGTCGATGTAAGAAATTTGACAATAGCTTAAAAAGTGTTGGTCTAGGCTTCCACAGTTGGTAGTCAACACCCTCTCCTGGGGTCTGACACTAATGGTGTTGTGTGTTGCCCATAGGAGATGGGATAAGGTCTGTCACAGCCACAGGCATGCGGATTGGAAGACGATCATGCGTCATACAAGCATCTGCTGAAGACCGCGTTCAGGTCACTGGTGCTGCCTTGCTGACATTTCAGAGGTAGGTGGGAAAATTTTGGGCTACAAATAATATTTGTAAGATTATATTAGAAGTCAGAATGATTTTTTTCTTTTATACTTGTTCCCAGACCACGTGGGAGGTTTCTAATTAAAAAGAGACTTTGCATTTCAGTCTAATGACTGGTTTAACATGTATAATTCCCTGTTGGTACTTCCTTTGCATATTAAAATGACTGTTTTTCAAATCTGTCCTTTAAATACACAATTGGCTACAATGCAGGCTATAAATATCTCTTCTGTGCTGTATTAATTAAAAAGTCTAGCATCTTATGCATTTTAATATACCCTGTCATCCATACTGATTCAAGCATTTTCAAGAGAACATTTCTGTGTTTGCTTTCAGACTTAAGTGGATGGAAATGATCTTTATTAAACAGGCTGCGAGAACAAAAAAAAAAAGATTGAAGTTATGTATTTAGAAATGTTGATGGTCTGGCTACAGTAATCATTCTACTGTTTTGAGTTAATCTTTTCCCTAAAGGTAATCAGGATTGCCCAACAGAAGATATGACTTGTGGGGCACTTCTTTAAGCCCAGATTCCTGGAGGTGTGCAAACATGAAAAAGGGAAGAGATGGAGGTGTGGGGAGAATGGAGGAAGAGAAAGATGTAAGAAAGTGGGAGGAAAGAATGGAAGAACTGAGGCACAGTGGTAATCTGACTCTACAGAATGGTTTGGAAACTGGTGATTCCTTGTCAGTCTTCCTTCTACGTGCTACTTGTTCAGGCATTTCCTGCAGCCTGGGATACTAGCTAAGAATCCATGGCCATTCCTTTCTGTTCTCGCTGCCCAGGGCACGACAGACTTGCACTGAGACAGGGCTCTCACCGGTCATAATCCATGACTGCTATGGACAAATGGATTTGGTCAATGTTCTCAGGAGGGACATCAAAGACTATGGCTTCGTTGTAAACAGGATTCAGCGTGTTCCTCTTGGTGGATGTTTTCCTCTTCTTCAGTCTCCTGCCATCACACATCAGTGACACTTTCACATAGGGATCTGTATAGACCGTGAGAAGCAGGGGAAATGTGAGGGTTAACGTAGATGGTGGGTTTGCATGGACAATGGTACACAGAACTCCTTTACCTGCCTCTGGACTGGAGTTTTGAGGATTTTAATTAACGTGCTATCTGGGCAGTGACTAGTTAGGATAATTAAGTCATTCATTCAAGAAAAAAGCACAGGACACTGTCTCCTCAAAATGTGTGAAATTTAAAAATAGTGTGAAACATCTGTTACCAAATTAGAAAACATTCCAGCTAGAATTTAAGACCAGCCTGTCTGTGATAGAAAGAGAAATACAGACACTTCCAAGGAGTGGGAAACAGGCCTCAGACCTCCAACTTTGAGCCACCTCAGGGAATCTTTTCCTAAAGATCAGCGCTTTGAGAAAGGGAATTCCTGGATTCCTAAAATTTCTGAATCCCTACACATGGAGAAAGAGCACCTGGGGGTGGATCTCCTGGGGTACAGGGCGCCTCCTGTCATCAGATTTCAAGGGGAGAAGCAGTCCATCCTCCAGGGAGAAAGGAACACGGGCTTCCTGTGGTGCACCGCTGATGGGGGCCGGTGATGAGCTGACCCCTGCATCACACAGCTGGTCTCACCCGTGCCTCACACTGTACTCCTGCTCAATGGCAGGTTCTCCATCTTTCTTTACTTGCGTAGCCATGTGCTTTCCTGACCCCTGACCCATCCCAGGAGGGACTTAAAGGGCAGAGAGGCCAAGGCTTGTATAGGACACAAAATATATTGTATCTTGTGTTCTTTGATTTCAGTGATCGTGAGCCATTGTGCCCTTTATTCATTGGAAAACCCAAACTGTTATGTTCACTTTTATAAGGAAATGGAATTATCTGCAATCTTCAATAAGCCTGGGATGGTGATATCTGAGGAAAAAGACCAATTAGATAAGCTCGACCAGGACGGACAAACCACAGATCCAGTTTACATGGTGACAGAGAAGACCTGAGAGAAAAATAATATTACTGACAACTAAAATTATGTAGCATTTACTATAAACCAAATACTGTTTTATGAATTTTTATGTATTAACTCATTTAATCTCACAACTCAATGAGCCAGATACTATTATTACTCTATTTTACAGATGGGAATCTGAACCCTAGAGAGGTTACATGACTTGCCCAAAGTCATACAGCTCTTAAGGTGGTGGCTCTCTGATTCAATCTATGCAGTTTGGTTCCAGAGTCAATGTGCTTTATTACTATATTAGAAACTATATAAGACACTACATTAGAACCAGACAGACTGAATTGATGATGTCCCACCTGATGCTCCTGTTATGTCCATTGCCTTTAAATTTCTTGCTTTTATAATGGTAATGGTCAGCCTGCCAGCCGTGGGAAGATAACAGAGGGAAAACATCAGCTCTCCAAGATCCACATTGTCCTGTTGAGAAAGCAGAGTGAAGCATTAGAAAATGTCTTCGTCCAGGTGTGCATGAGGCTCAGTGCCAGGGCACTGGAAGGGACCATGCTGCTCCTTTTGCTCAGTCATGAAGAGTCACTGGTGTCTCTTCCTCTCCTGTCAGTCACATAGAGAAGAATATACCCTTGCACTCTAGGAGCTTCTCTTCCTAAGGAAGCGCAGCACATCTTTAGATGGCAAAGCTGCAGAGGCCGTCCAGGACTTCTACCACCATTTATCTAGCCACACACAGCCCTGCACAGCCTCCACGGATCCCTGTAGCCCAGAACACAACCTCCAGTGCAGAACTCCACAGCCTTAACAATCTTCCATGGTGCTCCCCCATGTGACTCTACTCACATCCCTACCACAGTCCACATAGAGCTCCCCACACAAAGCTACACAGAGATGCCCCACAGTGGTGCATAGCCACCCCAGTCCAGGCTCTGTGTGCACAGTCTCACAATGCACTGCAAAGGGTTTCAAAGAGGTCTGCACCCAGCCCACAAGGTCCCCTACACAGTGCTCTCAAGTTAGCCACAGTATCCCCATATACTCTGCCCAACCACAATCTTCCTGTGAGTCCCCACTCTCAGAACACTGCACACAACCTAGTCACATGTGACCTGTGCAGGACTCCATATCCAGAAATCTTCTAGCTCCTCACGTAGCTCTGGACAAGAGCACTGCATAAGTGTGAGAGTGGCGGCCCATGACCCCACACATCATGGCCCTGGACACACCTGGACACTTGCTTCATCCTGTAGTCTCCATGAAGAAAGAGAAGAGCAGATCCCCAGACCCCTGGGTGCCCTGCTGCCTGTCTCCAAGGTCCCCCTTTGCCACAGCTGTTCCCTTCTCTGGTGCTTCTATAAGGAGCCCCCATTCCCTCTGCTAGGGAAGACATCTTTTTGTGTGATGTGCAGCCATTCAAATAGGTCAGAAGACATGAGCCTCTTTCTCCTTTTTGAGGAGAGAGAGAGAGAGAGAGAGAGAGAGAGAGAGAGAGAGAGAGAGAGAATAGAAAAAAAAGCCAGTTCATCTAGTTTCAATTTCTGAGAGATACCTGAGGTTATGAAGCTGGGTGTCTGTGTCTAATTAATACAATTTCATACTGACAATGCTCTGGGGAGTCAGGTTCTTGCCCTCAACATCCACAGTCTCCCTTCCCTTTCGAGATTCTCCAAGGAGGCTTCTATTTTTAGAAGCACAGATTCAGCTCTGGAAGGTCACCTCACCCAACCTCCCGCCTTGACTGCTTCCACAGGAGGATGAGGCAAAGCAAAGGGATCTATTTAGTCACTAAGGCAGATGGATTGCTCTGCATCTCCCTGCATCAATTGCCCCATGTAATGCAAGCACCTCACCTTGCAAACCAGTTTCCCCTGGCTCCTGGAGCTGTGACCTCAAGAGACCAGGCAGCAGGGCATTTCCCTTTGGGGAGAGGTTGTGGGGAATGGGTTCTCTAAGAGTGATGGTTCGCACACAACAAGCTATGGCTGCTTGTGATACTGGGTTCCCTGCTGCCTGGGAGCAGGATCTGAAGAGGATAAGCCTGACCCAGCTTTCTGCTGGTAGCAGATGGGAAAGAGAAGCAACAGCTGTCCTCACAAATCATCCTTTTTTTGTCCTTATTCCCTGCCCCATTCCTTTGCCCTTTGACTTTCACTCTTCCCTTGGAAGGCTTTCCACTGCACGTCGATCTCTCCTCTCACCTCATCCTGCCCAGAAAACCTTGGTTTGATAAAGTAATTACAAGAGCAACCAAAATCATGCTTGTAAAATTTCATAATCAATTCTTTTGACATATTTCCTGTACATACACCCACATTGTAAGGTTTGGAGAAACTTTGATTGGGCAATGGGTAGGGAGAGAAGGGAGGGTGCATGGGGGTAGGGAAGATGGTGAATAAGATGGACACCATTACCCTAGGTACATGTATGACTGCACTTATGGTGTGATGCTACTTCATGTACAACCAGAGAAATGTAAATTTGTACTGCAACTGTGTACAATGAATCAAAATGCATTCTTCTGTTATATATATATATATATATATATATATATATATATATATATATATATAATTAAAATAAATACTTTAATAAAAATAAAGGTCTGGGATATGAAAATATTCTCAGTCCAGTCCCTGCCCTCAAGGCTGATGCACATAATAAAATATGTTATGTCAGATCTCTTCTGTACCAGGTACATTGGATCCCTTTCCCAGCATAGACCCCATTCACAAAGATTGACATTATATGGCTATTTGCTTATGAGTTAAAAATAATAAAACTTTATACTCAGTACTATATTCAGAATGTGAACTGGGGCTACAGCACACATTTCTACTTTTTTTTCTTTTAAATATAAGTTAAAGAAACTGTTATCAAAGAGAAAATGTTTGGTTTGATCTCTAAGTGCTTTAAAAAGAACTCTTCTAAAATTTTCTAAATTATAAAAATAAAATTCAAATATAGAAAAAATTTCAAGTTAAGCAGTAAAATATTCCCTTTTCTCATGCATATGCCCACAATGTCATTCCTTTCCCCAAAGTAATACAGTAAAGAGTCTTCCAAGTTTTGTTCTTTTCATGTGTGCATCCACCCACCAATCCATCTGTCTGTCCATCCATCCATCCATCCATCCATCCATCCATCCATCCATCCCTTCACTTATTCTTTTAACATGCGCCATGGTTATAAGCATGGGTTGAGCCTGCTCTTTTCAGAGGCCTGGAGCTGAATCTGCAGTAGTGTAAAACAGTCACTATCCCTTGAACAGACATGGGTTTGTGGGGCAGTGGAACAGGAGTTAACTGGCACCTAATGGTAACTGTTTTTCCCAAATAGTTTATCTGATTGGGGTTAAGAAACCTGTAGATTTCAGTGTTTTATAAACATTCCGAATCAAGTGGTTCTCAGTTAATAGAAATTTTGCTCTCTTAGAGGACATTTGACATTACTGGAGAAATTTTTAATCATCACAACTGTGTAGGGTGATGACATCTAACAGGTAGAGCCCAGGGATACTTTAAACATCCTACAAGGCAGAGGGAAGCCCGTTATCTAGTCCATAATGTCAATGGTGCCAAATTCCGATGTATATGGACGTGCTTAGATTCTTAGTAAAAGTTTTTCTGAAATGCTCATAAAAGTCAAATGTAAAGGGGGTGGTGGAGTATGTGGCTTCTTTTTCTGCTTGACAGGAATCAGATATGCAGAAGTTTCAGTGTCAGCTGAGTACCCTGGAGAACACAAGGGGAAAGAAAAATGCCACACAAAGAAATGCTTCATTTGCTCCAGCTTTGTATGGCCAAGTTCAGAATTGTTAGCAAGATGCATTGGGAATTTATGGCAAGCATATGTGAATTCACTACCTACCAACCTGTGAATGTTTTCTTGATCTGTTTGCCTGGAGTGGCCAAGATAGCTGTAGTTTTTAGCTAATTAGTACACTTTTGTACTCCTCTTCTTGGACTCTTCTGGTGAATTCCTTACAAACTCCATGAAGATATGAAGGGCTGTTACAAGAATCCAGGCTAACTAAAATACTTACGCCCCTGTGCTTTGCTGGGATGAAGGATGGGTGTATACCCCAAGAAGGATCATTCAGAGTCATTCCTGGGATTGAAAAAAATCAATATTGAGAAAGAGAAATTTTCATTTTATTGGGGTTATTTATTGGAAAACAGGAGACCAGAATTGTTGCAAGGTTCTTGTATTATATATAGTACAAATGGCATAATACCACTTTAAGTTAATCTATGTCAGTTAAAGACAAATACTCAAAGGAAATAACTAAAATAACACAACAAGGAGTTAAAGCTAATAAGATGAACAAAAGAGATAAAGTGGTGCCTTTTTGTCTGATAGGAGGCCATAAGGCCCTCAGTGCAGAAGTGGTCCTGCCCTATTTCCAGGAGGAAGAAACACCAAGACAGAGAAACCAAGAAGATCTGAATAAACCGGCCTTGTTGAGATTCCCCCTTCAGTGTGTCACCACTAGGTCAGACCCTTTTGTTCAATCACATTTTTACATGTTTTCCATTCTTCATTGAACATAAGCTTACAAATAAAGTTTTCCCTGAGTCTTTGGATCTTCATTTCTGAAGGCTCATGTGTCATATGAAACTTCGATTAAATAAATTTATCTTTTCTCCTGTTAATATGTATCTGTCAGTTTTTATTTCAGACCTATAGAGGAATCATAGGAGGACTGAGGAAATCTGTCTTCCCCTACATCAGTCTGTGAACTCCTTAGGGGGAAGGCCCATTTATCCACCTCTCTCAGTGGTGGCCATGTAGGGATGGCTCAGTCAATGTTTCTTGCACTAATGAAGTGATGCATAAATGAAGGAGAGGTGGTCCTTAATACATATTATACTGAGAGTATAAAAGGCTCTCTCTGTGGAGCCTTTTATCAGCTGTCCAGTGAGCTCCATTCCTTCCTCCCCAGTCCCCACCTACTCCCTGCCACCATTATCACCATTGTCAGCATTATCAGCTCACCGAGAAATCCTATTTTTACAGAGACTCTTTCAAAAACAAAACCTTGTAAAGAACAGTAGCAAGAAATCATTTGTTTATACAATCCTAGTTGCAATGTTTCTCTCAAATGTCCTCTACCCTCACCTGTAATAATCACATTGATGGTTCAAACCTGGTCCACCTGTAATGTGGAAGCTGTTAATGATCTGATCTTCCTACTTTCTCAAAAAGAGAAAATGTATTCCCCATACTTTCCCCAAACATGACAAAATTGGCAAAAATGTCCTTTTCCAGTGACGGATTCTACCAATAATTAGCATGCACTGTTAAAGTAACTGTTGACTGCACTTTATTTATAGATATTAACATGATTAATTGCATTGGAAGTGTGCCTGGAGGATGACACTTTCTGAGCTGGTGGTGGGGCACAAGCAAACCAGCAGCCCTCATGGGTTGTGGGAGAGAGCTGGGACCAGCCATGCCTTTCCTATTCCTGTTGGAATTGTTCTGTCAGGAGATTCTAAGTTTAATTCCATAAGACTAGCCTCCCTTAAGAAAGGATTTTCTTTGGCCCACTATATGTTTAGCTAGGAATGGACAAGATAACAACATCATATAGGTAAACACATGGGTAAAGTTCTTAGGGTCGACAAAAAAAAAAAAAAAAGCCCATTACTACTATATCTGGTCTTATCCAGTTCCCTGGTTTAACATGAAAAACATACTGGTGACCCCACCATTCATATCTGTTCCCCAGCCTCTTCCTCACATAAGAGCCTCTTATATCCAAACGTCTTCTTTAGATCTCCACTTACAGTTGTTTAAGAGCCATCTCCATCTTAAAAATACTTCAATAATGGAGTTCATTTTCCTATCCTTTCCCCAGCTTTCCTACCAAATCTTTCCTCATCTCAGTGTGGTAAAACCTCTAAGAGGCTGATGCTAAAAACGTGGTAGACATCATATCTATATTCCTCCTGTTCTCTCACCCTCCCACATCTGCAAGTCATATCATTTCTCTCTTCAAAAATATCTAGAGTCTATCCAATTTTCTCCTGCTACCCCATCTCAAGACACTACCATCTCTGTCATACACACCAAGGAGTGAGTGCAAGGGCAGGCCACCTGCTGTGATGTGTGCTTATCACAGAATTTTGTCCAACCATAGACAGGCTCCCAGCTTGGGATTCCCTCTCTGGCCTGATGCACTGGTAAATACTCAGGATAGGGTAAAGACTTCAGGATAGGGCTGGTGTCACCTGTGGAGGTGAGGAGACACTGTAGTTCCTTACCTTCCCACATGATTGGGGTTTTCCCCTCAAAGCCTTCCTGGGTGCCCCCTATAAAACAAAAGTGGCTCTGACTCATCAGGAAATTTATGATGTCTGGCTTTGTTCCACTGGGACTTGAGTCTTTCATGTTTCTAAACACAGCCCAAATCAGGGAGGTTGTGGTAAATTTGGCAGGCACATTCTTCTGTGACATACTTAAATTATAATATCTCACTGAAGGCTTACTAGGTACCCTGCTTTTCTCAACACTTGAGGAAACTGGTTTTTTCCCCCATGAAAACCAACTATCTAGGGTGACAGGGCAGAGCTTGAGCATGGGGCAATGGTCAGGCACCACCTGGCAAATGAAAACCACATACCAAGTGTAAAGAGCTGAGTTTTTCTTGGTAATCTTGGTTCTCATCTCAGGCCCGTTATTAGTATTGATTATGGAAAGGTATGGTTTCTGAACCCTCAAAAATCATTGAGTCTGAATGGGTTCATTACAACTAATATCACTTTCTTTTTTGATTTGGGTTATTGGACCTACATATCAGGGAACCTCTATAGGCACAGTGAATGTGACCTCAGCACAACCTCAGGTAAGCTCTTTCCTGATATCCTTGTAGATGATCTGGATCAAAGTAGCCCAGATGATAGTAAATGTGCATTCATATCTAGTTTGACAACTGTACCTAAAGAATGCTAATTAATTATTCAAAGAGCTAGGTATTATTCAGTTCTGTAATTTATCAATAATTTAGAAGAAGAAATAGAATTTGGATATGAAACAACAAGCAAAATAAATACATTGTAGTCTAGAATCAAGATCCATAAAAATCCTGATAGGTGACATGGATAAAGACTAACAATATAAATTTGTCAAGATAAATTAACTAACAGTCTAAAAAGTCAATGATGTAATCTCTGAAATAGGTGCAACCTAATGCATGTTAAAAATTATTTTGAATCAAAATATGATATAGCTACCAGAAAGTAATTTTGCTTCAGGCTGCATCAATAGAGGTACAGTTTCAAAAGGAAGGGTGTACACCAGTCATAAGACATCTGAAATGTTCATTCTGTTCTGGGAATCTCAATTTTAGATATACATAAGTGGCTGGAAGATGATGATAAAAGCTGGAACCACTATAAAAGAGGATCAGGATTACGCAAGGAGCAATGATGAGGTATTAAGCTTTATAAGAAACATTCAAAAAACACAAGATTCTTCTCAGCACTAATTCTATTGGTGTCAGACACCAACTTGTTTCACCACCACCCCCAATAATGGGGATTAAATCCGGAGCCTTACACATGCTAGGCAAATGCTCTATCACTGAGTTACAATCCCAGCCCTAAAAAGTGTTTTCAATGGTTCCAAGGATAAGCAAAATTAGTTTCTGGTAGCTATATCATATTTTGATTCGAAGGATAAGAACTAGGACTAATAAGTGGGAGCCAGAGGAAGATTTAGAATATTCTTCTCTCTCACAATCTAAAACCAAAGGCTGTCATTCTCTGAATGTAGTCATTTCCCCATCTGTTTAGAAAGTTTTTCTAGTTTAAGGAAGAATTAAGTTTGAAGTAGGTAGATGGAAAAAATGTAAAGCCCTCTCCAGTCCTGATCTCCTATAATTCCCTCTCTCAGACATTAACTGGAAGGTGAGGGAAGACCATACGTTCCTGGAGCAGGACAACTATAATTATGGAGATAGGGTCTGGTAGAGTGTGCAATTGTATTGGAAAGGAAGATTTTGAGGTGAAGGGGCTAGAAACAGTGAAGGTTTGTTGCCTAAAAAATGCTTAATTCAGCATCCTAGGGACGTGTATACTTTCAAAGGGGACAAGATGAAGTGAATTCCCAGCATTGGTGTGCCTGGCATAGGAATTTGGAGTACTGGAAACTTCTGTTTTTTCTCATCATGCTTCCTCAAATGATACTTGGAGATTCATGTGTGATATTTTTTTAATCCTTTTATTTTCCTAGGTAGTATATCTAGTTAAGGGGAGTTCTTGGCTAAACAAAGATAGCATTTTTTTAAATTCAAGGGCTATAGAAAAGGCTTTAGAATTTAATTTGAAGTTCAATAACTCATTCTGAAAAGATCCATCAATTCTCATAGAAAAAAAAAACAAAGAAATCAGAGATGAAAACTTATTCTTAGTTAAAGGCTGTGGGAATATCAGAGCATCCTTAGATTTGAGCATGTGTGTTGGCTTTGATGGATACACTGTGTTTCTCTGGCTTTTGAAGAAAAGAAAACACTAAGAAGAATTGGAAATAATTTTGAATTCACCCTGCATTCTCAGCATTCTTGTCATCCTGAAAATTTCCATCAAAACTAAGAATTCATGCAGTTTTGTGGGAGACGGGAAGAAGGGATTTTCAAGTAAATATGCCCTCCAAAGAGAAGCACAGCAGCAAGTGAGTTAAATCAACATGTTCATGAACAAGCATAAATAAAAATACACTACTTTTATTCTACCATAAATGGAGACTTAACCCAAGGATAATCAGAGGGCATAGATTTTTTTGTTTTGTTTTTAAAATCATCTACTGGAGATTTACTGGAGAATACTTTGCATTCCTGCATACCTTTTTTGTCTCCCTCAGCTCTTCCTTCATTCCTATTATGCTTAGTACCAGGGTCACCAAGTCATGTTGATTCTGCCTCTAAAACATCTCTTGATGACCACTCTTCCTACTCATTCCCTTTGCAGCAGTATCCAAAAGATTAGGAGCATTTTACACTTCTGATCCATCTTACTTGTAAACACAGGTCTGGTCACGTCACTCCTTAAATCCTTCAACAAACCCTGGGTGCTCTTAGGTTAAAATCCAAATCTCACAGTATATCCTATAAAGGACAGCATCTCCAGCTGTTCCACTATTTCTCCTAACACACTGAATTCTCCAATCAGTCTGAACTGTTCTTCACTCCCCCATCCCCCAACACATTTCCTTTTCATTCCATTGTGTGCTGTTTCTTCTTCCCAAATTACCACTGTTCACTTCTATGGAGGCAAAATTTTCTTTTGTATCTCTGAAGACCTAACTTTCCAAGTTATCTCCTGTGTGCCATTTTCAGCATCTCTCCAAGCCTGTGTTCTTTCTCTGCTCTGGCTACTCTTTGTCCATATTTCCATATTTTTTATTTTATATTTTATCCATATTTCTATCTCCATACAAAATTAAAGATCTGTGACTCTGAGATGCTGAAGGTAGGAACTATGTCATCCTTGTGGCTCATTTATCCAGGGCTGCAGCCATTCTTCAGAGGAGAACAGGGTCAGAGAAGTTATTTCACTTACCCAAGGTCCCATGGCTAGTTAGTGCCCAGGCCATGTTCCCAATTAGTCTGATTAGGGCCTACAGTGCCCCCAACTGGGGACCCTTTCTTAGCCCTAGAGGCTCTTAAGGATGGGTAAATGGGGAGGTGGCCAAATTCCTTCTTGTGTGATGGAGACTTAAGGAAACTCAGAGGAGCTGGACTGGGAGCTAGAAGGGCCCGGGTTCCTTCCTTTGACCCATGATATTTTTGCCTCAGGATTGGTCTCCTCTCTTATCATTTATCTTGAGGAACTATTTTGCCTTGGCAGCTAATGGGGAAAAGAGAAAACAAGAGAGAAGTACCCTCACTGAAACCAATTTGAAAACTGGGGCAAACGGCACTTTAACAAAAAAAAGAATCTGCCTTTCCTTCAAGCACCAGCATCACATCACTCTCCTCTGTATCCACTGCAATTTTATAACACAATTGAAGGAAATGAGAGGTTTGACTACACTAAAGGGCAGTATAGGTGTAATCAGGAGTCATCTTAGATGCATTTCAAATAAGAACAAAAGAATAGTCTCTCTCTCTCTCTCTCTCTCTCTCTCTCTCAAATTAAGTTAACTAATATTTGTAAAGCCATTAACACAATTCCTGAAATATATGTGTTAACTCATTATATGTGTCATTCTGTACCTCCTAGAATAGGGCCTGGCACAGTGGGTCCATGATAAGCATGCAGCATACCAGTAAGTGAATAGCAGTGTTCTCTACAGAAAGGGTAAGGCAGAATGATCAGGGACAGCACAGAATAGGATTCTTCTCCACCATTCTTACATCCAGATCTACAAGCTGGATAAAGGTGACACAAAGCATGCTAGAAGAATTCCTAGGCAGTGGACAGAATTAGCAAGAAAGAAAACAAATAAGAGCCATTTTAAATGATATGCCTGAGAGCTTCAGGAGGTTATCAGATATCATCAGAGAGGCTGAACTATTTCCCTGTGTCAAGAATAGGTTTGAATGATACTTTCCATCCCTATGTACTCTCTGACCCTAAGTCTTCATTAAAAGACAGTGATTTTTTCCTGCACAAAAGTCAATACAAAGTAGATCAATCACCAGAAATCTTGCAACCGCTAGAAGAAAACATAAGGCCAACACTCCAACACTCAGGCACAGGCATAGACTTCCTTATTAAGGATGTCTAAAGCTCAGGAAATAAAACCAAGAATTAAAATGGGATACTATCAAATTAAAAAGCTTCTACACAGCAAAGAAAACATTTAAGAGTGTGAAGACAGAGCCTACAGAATAGGAGAAAATCTTTGCCAGCTACTCTTCTGGCAGAGGATTAAAATCCAGAATAATATAAAAAACTCAAAAAATAAATCCCCCCCCCAAAAAAAACAACCCCAAATAACCTAATTAATAAGTGAGCAAATGGATTAAACAGACACTTCTCAAAAAGAAGATATACAAATGACCAACAAATATATGAAAAAAATGTTCAGCATGATTACCAATTAGGGATATGCAAATAAAAACTACACTGAGATTTCATTTCTGGTTAGAATGGCAGCCATCAAGACTATGAACAATAATAAATTCTGGTGAGGATAAGGGGGGGGGGAGGAAATAACTCTTGTGGTATTATAAATAGTGTAACCATAATGGAAATCAGTAAGGAGGCTCCTCTAAGGACCAGAAGTGGAACTACTATTTGACCCAGCTGTGCCACTCCTCATTTACCCAAAAGAACTAAAGTCAGCATACTATAGCAATAGGAACATACACATTTACAGCAGCACAATTCACTGTAGCCAAGTTATAGACTCAGTCTAGGTGTCCGTCAGTGGATGAATGGATAAAGAAAATGTGGCATATATATGTCAATGAAGTTTTATTCAACAATAAAGAAGAATGAAATTATATCATTTGCAGGAAAATGGATGGAACTGGATGTTAAGTGAAATAAGTCAGACTCAGAAAATCAAGAGTTGTATGCTTTCTCTCATGTGGAAGATAGAAAAAAAGGGGGAGAAGTGGGGGAAAGGCAGGGAAGGAATTTTCAGGAAAAAAGAAGGAAGAAAGACCAGTAGAGTATGGGGATTAGGGGGAGGGAGGAGAGGAGGGAATAGGGAGGTACTAGGCAATGAAACTTACCAAATTAAATGCATATGAACATATCATAATGAATCTCACTAGTTTATATAATTATAATGCACCAATAAAAAATAAAAATAAATACAAGATTAAAAAAAGAGAGATTTTTAGAATGTGTCAGATATTACTAGAATAATTTTGGAACAAACCTCCCAATCCAACTCCTAGGACATATCAGAGGGTCTGTAGTTTTTAATCACCCAGTGTTCCATTAGGCATTCACAGGCTTTCTAGGAAAAATGAGTCAGCTGATACAAGGAATCTACTTGTCAGTAATAGCCCAAGGTCACTTCATGTGTTAGGATGGTTTGAGAGACAAACCTGGACAACGGCAGTTGCCATGATGACCCAGGGAGTTCCCTGATTCCCTAGGGTAATGACTTAAGTTTCTGGTGTGTAGGAATCTGTTCTCTCCACAAAGGCTTGGCTCTCCTCTCATTCACTTGGGAAGAGCAGCTATGGGAGAAGCAGGGGAGAATCTGGACATGTGGAGGGGAGGAATGGAGGCAATGAAGGAAGGAAAGGAGAAAATGAGTAAGGGAGGGAAAAGTGTAGGGGCAGGGAAGAAGGCCAGTTTTCTCTTTAATTCTTTTTTTTTTTTTTCATTTTTCGGTGGTATTGGGGATGAAACGCAGGGCTAGGCCAGCAATCTACCACTGAGCAACACCTGTCAAGTCAGTCACTTTAAATTTATTCATTCACATATTCAACAAATATTCCAGGCATTATACTAGAATCTAGAAATAAAAGGGAGATGAGGGAAGGGCAAAATCCTTTCCGTAATGGGATAGCCATTTAAACTGCATTTCTAGTCAGATAATAAGTTAAATGAGTAAGCTATAGGAGCTGGTGGAAGGAGATTCAATTTTAAATAGGATATCCAGTGAAGACCTCAGAGATGATGCCATCTGGGAGAAAACCTGAGGGAAGTGGGTGCAAGGTATAGGGCTATCTAGGGCAGTGGTTAGGCAGAGAAAAGAGCACAGGGCAGGAGTGTGAATGAGCAACAGGAAGGAGGTTAGTGTAGCTAAAACATATAGGTGAGAGGCTGGGGAGGAAGTAAAAAATGATGTAGGGTTGTGGGGTCTGAATCCTGTAGGCCACTGTAAGGACTCTGGATTTTACTGAGATGAAATGAGGAATCACTGGAAGACTTGGGGCAAAGAAGTGATAAGAACCAACCAGTAATTTAAAAACATCACTCCAGCTTCTATACAGAGAACAGAATTGCAGGGGGTGGGAGATGGAACAAATTAGGAACAGGAAAACGAAGAAGGAGGCTATTGCAATTAACCTTCAACTATACAATGCTATTCAAGCTTCTGTTGTTTTTAAGATTACTTAGAATTGTCTTGGGTTTTGTAAGGTCTCCTTTATCATTAAGAAATACTTGGGCTGGGGATGTGGCTCAAGCGGTAGCGCGCTCGCCTGGCATGTGTGGGGCGCTGGGTTCGATCCTCAGCACCTCATAAAAATAAAATAAAGATATTGTGTCCACCTAAACTAAACAATAAATATTAAAAAAAAGAAAAAGAAATACTGATAGTTGGGTGCAGCGGCACAAGCCTATAATCCCAGTGGCTCAGGAAGCTAAAACAGAAGGATTGCCAGTTCAAAGCCAGTCTCAGCAAAAGCAAGGTGCTAAGCAACTCAGTGAGACCCTGTCTCTAAATAAAATACAAAATAGGGCTGGGGATGTGGCTCAGTGGTTAAATGCCTCTGAATTCAATCCCTGGTACCCACCACCCTTCAAAAAAAAAAGCAAAGAAAAGAAATACTGATGTTTTTTGCTACTCAAAGAGTCAGATTCTGTAGTGATGGCAGGAAGTTACTTTTGTTTAGAAAGAGTTGCAGTAGGGGCTCAACTGAATAGTCTCCCCAGGAATTCAGGGACAGCAAAGCAAGAAACTCTCTAGAGCAATTTATATAAATGTAAAAAGCATGTTGAAATGTTCACAGGAAGTCCTTCCTCCATACCTGGGGCCTCAATCACTCTTTTGATGGTATCACCCTCCAGAGTTTCCAACAGAAAGGAAGAACAGGTTTTCCCAGGTGCCAGGTGCTTCCAGACTCCGGGAGGAGTCTAAGCACTAGGCTGAGTTATGTGAAGTTGCCATTTTTGTAGGTCAAAACGGGAATATCAGCAATTTTATATAGTTCAGCCAATTACATGGCTCAAGGTCGTGACAACTATGCTGATTGCTGTCCTAGATGTGGTCATTAAATGCCCTCCAGCTTAGTTCATGAGAAGTCATTCAAGATAAAATACAAACCTGAACAACACAGGGCAGCCAAGGATGATGACAGAACCTATACTTGCAGCAATAGGACTGTATAAACAGGTAAGGCAGGGGCCTGGGAACTCTGGGGCTCGGCATCATCAGTAAAACAATATAGGAAAAGGAGGTATAAGGCTGGGAAAAATCACTCAAGGAAATAATGGCTGGGAGAATGGGGATAACAAGGTAACACACATAGTCAAATTATTTAAAAATACATCCCAGAAGAGGAAATAATAACAATGCTTCAGCATCTCCATTGATTTTAGTAAGATTCTGAAACCAACATTAAAAATGCTCAAACAAGCAAGCATCTCCACCAGAATGGTAACCAACAAGCAAACAAAACTATAAGCCACATCTTATATGGGTTTGGTTGAAAAATCCTGTGTAATATATTAATAAGTAAAATCTACAGGCAGTATTAATAATATCTTGACCAAGTAGTGTTTATTTCTATATGCATTTATA
Source organism: Urocitellus parryii (assembly GCF_045843805.1). Lineage (NCBI taxonomy): Eukaryota > Metazoa > Chordata > Mammalia > Rodentia > Sciuridae > Urocitellus > Urocitellus parryii. The sequence goes on along the minus strand of NC_135534.1, from coordinate 56,234,172 downwards.
TTTCAAAATTAATAAACTAGGAATATAACAAGTCACATCAATGGGATGCAGGAGAAAAAACATGCAAACATCTCAATAGAAAATATAACAGATAAAATTCAATATCCACTTATACTAAAACACACAAAGCTTAATACTGTATATCTAATGGCATTATGATTAAGTTCCATATATAGACCAGAATTCCTACTACCATTCTTTTATTCAATAGTTTGGGCTGTTTAGCCAATGTCATAAAACAAGAAAAATACATGAAATACTAAATTATTATAAAAATAAGTTGTCATATAATTATTCAAAGAGGATATGATTGCTTTGTTAGAAAACCAAGGTAACCAAGTGGAAAATTACTGAAACTACTAATGAGATGTGTGACCAACTGTAAGTATACAAAAACATAAATTAGAAGATAAATAATTCAATTAAAAATGGACAAAAAACTAAAACATCAATTTAATGAAAGAAGATATATATAAAAATGCCCCAAATCATGAGTCATAGAGAAAAGCCACAATCAAACACCAGCAGTAGAATGTCTGAAATTTAAAAAAAAAAAAAAAAAGTGACAATTGGGTGTGGTGGTGCATGACTATAATCCTAGTGGCTTGGGAGGCTGAGGCAGGAGGATCAAAAGTTCAAACCCAGCCTCAGCAACTTAGTGAGGTTCTAAGCCCTGTATCAAAATAAAAAAATTAAAAGAGCTGAGGATGTGACTCAATGGTTAAATGTCCTTCCGTAAGAAAGTGAAGGAACTGAAAATCACATGCATAGTTGGTGGGAATGGAAAATAGTAATTTGAAAAACTATTTTCATTTCTTACACATGTCTCCTATAGAAGTCAAATCATCGCTGTTTGCAGATGATATGATCCTATATATAGAAGATCCTCAAAACTCCATCATAAGACTGCTAAAGCTAATAAACATATTTGGCAAAGTAGGTTATAAAATCAACATATAAAAATCAATAGCTTTCCTATATACCAACAACAAATCTGCTGAGAAAGAAATCAGAAAAACAATTCCATTCACAATAGCCTCAAAACAAACAAACAAAAAAACCCAGGAATAAATCTAACCAAGGAGGTGAAAGACCTCTACAATGAAAACTGCAGAACATTGAAGAAAGAAATTGAAGAAGACCTCAGAAGATGGAAAGGCTTCCCGTGTTCACAGATAGGCAGAATTAATATTGTCAAATGGCCATACCACCAAAAGCAATATACAGATTCAATACAATCCCCATCAAAATACCGATGACATTCCTCACGTAACTAGAAAAAACAGTCCTAAAATTCACTTGGAAGAATATCAGACCCAAAATAGCCAAAGCAATTTTAAGCCTCAACAGCAATGCTGGAGGCATCAAAATACCTGACCTAAAATTATACTACAGAGTTATAGTAACACAAACTTCATGGTACTGGCATTAAAAACAGACACATAGACCAGTGGTACAGAATAGAAGACACAGAGACAAACCCAAAAAATAAAGTCATCTGATCCTTGACAAAGGTGCTAAAAACATACAGTGGAAGAAAAAAAACAGGGTTTTCAACAAATGGTTCTGGGACAACTGGTTGTCCATATGTAGAAGAATAAAACTAGACCCTTATCTCTCACCCTGCATGAAAATCAACTCAAAATGGATTAAAAACCTTGGAATTAGACCAGAAACTATGTAACTCCTAGAAGAAGTAAGGTCAACACTCCAGCATATAGGCACAGGCAATGACTTTCTCAAAAGGCCCCTTAAAGCTCAGGAAATAAGGCCAAGAAGTAATAATTGAAACAGCATCAAATTAAAAAGCTTCTGTACAGCAAAGAAAACAATTAGAAATGTGAAGAGAGAGAATGGGAGAAAAATTTTGCTACCTACTCTCATGAGAGAGAATTAATATCTAGAATATATAAAAAGCTCAAAAAACTTTACACCAAAAGATTAAATAGCACAATTAATAAATGGGCAAATGATTTAAACAGACACTTCTCAAAAGAAGAAATACAAATGGCCAACAAATACATGGAATAATGATTAACATTGTTAGCAATTAGGGAAATGCAAATCAAAACTACACTGAGATTTCATCTCATACCAGTCAGAATGGCAATAATCAAGAATACAAATAATAATAAAAACTGGATAAGATGTAGAGAAAAGGAATTCCTGTATTAGTATTTAGAAAATTTAGAAAAATTCCTGTATTGGTATTAGAAAATTCCTGTATTAGTATTCCTAACAGATCCCACAATCAATAGGCTTATTGTAAGAGTGTCCATTTAAGGACAACAATAATTAGCTTTCAAATTCTAATTATTTCACTTTTACCCCAATTTCATTACATTTTTGAGGTTTGTACTTTATAGCTGCAACAAAAGTTTAAAATGTGAGTATTCATTATATGACATTATTGGTAGTATAGGAAATATTGGTTTATTCAGATGGGATAGAGATAGCTAATTATTTGAGGGATAATAGTTAAGATTGTTACCTTATAAATACACTAAATTAATTCTGAACAGATTTGTGTTTTAAATAGAGATTACAGTTTAGAGTGTGGCATCTGGAGTCAGACTATCTGGATTTGATTCCAGGACCTTTCACTCACCATGTGACCTTGAGTAAGTCACTTAACTATTTGTGTCTCAGTTTTTTTTTTGTTTGTTTGTTTTGTTCTGTTTTTTTTTTTGGTAAAATGAGTTAATAATAAATACTATATGCCTCATAGAGTTCTTGATGAAGAAAGGAAATGGTATATACAAATTTATTAGAATAGGGCTTGGTAAATGTTTAATAACAGATATTAGTTCTTAATGTTGTTATTGTTAATATAAAAAGTTTTTATAATCTCAGGAGTAAAAGTGCTTAGGAGAGACTTACTAAGCATGAATCTAAAGGCTGGGTTTCTCCTGGAAGAACATTATATATGGGAATATATAAACATTTAACCAGGCCAAAAAACAAAGCTGGCACCTTTAATTTTAAAGAGATCTTAAGAATTACTAAGGAAACAAAGTAATTCTTATTCCAAAAATGGGTAAAAAAAAATAGGCAAGTCACTAAAGAAAAACAAATAGTCAATAAACTTACCAAAAGGTGTTATGAACCTCATTAATATTAAAACACACAAATCATATCAAAATGGCCATGTCATATTTTGCTTATTAGACTGGTGAACAATAAAATTATAGTAACAGAAAAACTCTAGAAAGTCTAAACTAAACAAACAATAACTACAATTAGAAAAAGGATCAACAAAACAGCTACAAATCATTATCTCTCATGGAAAGAAATGTGATGACAGGAGGGTATTAACTGCCTTCCTTACGGCTTTGTATAACGTTTAAATTTTCTATAAGGATCAGGTATAATTTCTCTAACTCATAAAGTTATTTTGTGTACATTTATAATATAAATATACATACCTACACTAAAGATAATTAAATAATATGTTTAGGAGAGAGAAATGAAATTGGCACTTGTACATGATTTGCAGAACTATAAAACAATAAAACCAGATAAGAAGACAAATTAACAATATATATAAAAACCATAAAATGTGTATATCCTTTGATTTTAAATATCTACACCTAGGACTATATCCTGAGGAAACAATTGGATAGTGTAAAAAACATACATACAAAGATTTACATCATGGTATAAAGCTGAAAGTTAGCAGTAACTCAAATACTAGTCAATAGAAAATCGGCTAAAAGACATTATAGTACATCCACACATGCAAGAAAATAACAATAGCCATAGACATAAAATGAAGATTAATTGATGTGGAAAGTGTTTTTATTTAAAAGAGAGAAACATCAGATTGCAAAGGAATACGCATGGTGTAAGCTCAGGTTTGTTGAAATAAAAAGTATTTGTGTGTTTATGCTTAGGCATTAAACAAAATTCCCAATACAAATATACCAAAATATTAGGGGATTCTTAGAATAAGAATTATCTGTACATTATCATTGCATAGGTGAGGAGAGCCTAGGATTTGGCAATTCAGTGGGAAAAAGAGAATACCAAGGAGAGTAATACACTTGCAGATGGAGACCCAAGGCCCAGGAATATCAGAGCTCAGAGAAGCTACTAACTACAGAGTGACCAATGTGAGGAAGCAGTAGGTCCTCATAGCTGGTAAGAACAAGGAATCATTGGAGCTGGCTTGGAGAGTCATGTTGTCAGGCAGCACCGGGAAGGTGGCCTGGCCATTGACACCTTTAATCCCTTGAAGGGTAATTTACCAAAGCAGCTAGGGCTTCCTTCAAGTGAGATTATAAGGCTATAGAATACATCAGCAGAAGAGGAGTTGGTAATTAGTAGTTGCATCCCGAGAGGCACAAGGACTGCCATTATGCTGTAGTGGCCCCAAATTCTACTGACTTCAAATCCTACAGGCTATGAACTAGAGCTGGATGGGAAAAGAGTGAAAGTCTGATGTTTATCAATAGTACATGTGATTACTGATGACATCTAACCCTGCTTACATATTTAAAAAATTTAAGTTGTTTTGGCAACTTAAGCAACAACTATAGCAACTAGAGAAAATTAAAATTAAAAGAGGTATAACACACTTTCTGAAAATGTCAGTAAAGAGAAAGCAATGAGAACCAGAGGCCAGTGAGAACCAGAGGCCAATGAAAACTGTTGGTGAGAATACTCTGAAAGTTTAATTAGCTTATTCATTCATTTATGAGGTTTGTGGTGAGCAAAAGTGAACAAGGTTTGTAGTGAGCAAAAGTGAACAAAACTATTTCTTCACACGCAGAGTTCCAATTCATTTTGCTCAAAAGTGCAGATAAAATACAAAGTAGTTAAACATAACACACACATGATCAAAATGTGATGTACTACAGTTTCCAAAATATTTTTTAGGCTGTCAAAGACAGAATATGAGAAATTTAAGTTTTTCTTCATTTTCAGCTGAGAAAGTCCAACAAAGTATTCTATTCTATAAATCGGGAGATTAAAGGTAGATTTTTTTAAAAAAACTACAGTGGTTCCCTCACCAACAAATCATCTGTTCCCATTTCCCCCTCCCAATCTTGAGACTTTCAATGCAATTTCATCAGATTTTTTTCCTTTCACAGACATGAATACAAAAATGCTCACAACTCCATTATCATTGCTCTTCGTAAACCTTCTGATTACTGTAGGGCATCAGTGCACCAGAGAGTGAAGGTAGGATAAAGGTAGGGTGGGTCTGGGAGAACAGGTTCCTGGATGCCCAAGGAGCATGCTCACTCAGACATACCAGGACAAAAACAAGGGACCCCTAACAAAGCATACAACATGTCTGGAAGGCAAGTCTTACCGTCTGGACAGAAGGTTCAGTTTAGGACAGATTTTATTTTCCCCTTTCTCCCTCTAGCATTTGCTCTCTCATCCATCTGTCACAGCTGCAGAGTTCCCCAGCCATGAAGAAATCTGACCCCAAATTCTATTTTAGTCCTAGTGATGCCTGGCATTTATCAGAAACAAATGAAACTACTGAAGAAACTCTGTTCAAGCAGGTTAGACTTTTCAAGTAGATCACAAAAAGATCTTAAATATCCACATGAACTATAGAAAGGCCAATGAAGGAACAGCAGAGAATTTTCAGCAAATCAGTGAAAACCTGGAGATTATTTCTGTTTTTATCACACTCTTTTTAATTTTCTGAATTAGTGTCAGCTTCAAAGTTAAACAGATCTGAGGTTCAAGCCTAGCTCTGCCATCTGTGTGGCATACATTCCAGCTTTATAAGTTTGGGTAAATTCTTTAGAATTTGTTTTCATATCTATAGGTGAAACTAATAGCATTTATTTATTTATTTTTTTGTGTGTGTGGGATTTAGAAGTGATATATCCCTGACACTAGAACTTCAATGAAATGTTGGTATTACTTACTGATTGATCAGATCTCCTATTTCTTCTCAAATCTTTTGACTCTTACTATTTATACCTAACTATCAAAGAATGACTTTGCTTCCTATTTCATGGAAAAAACAGAAATCATTAGACAGGAACTCCCATAACTTGCTGCCAATATCCTTATGAAGAGGTTTGCATCTTTATTCTCCTTCCAGTATTGAAAGATGTACTCCTCATCTTACCAAGTAGGCTGAAAACCCCAACCCACCAAGCTTTCTCAGAAACCTAATGGATTATCTTGGCACTCATTGTTCCTCAGCATTTCACTCTCCATTGGATCCTATGTTTTAGTGTTTAAACATGCATTGTTAAATTAACTTCCTCCTTAAAAGCATAGGCCTTTCCCAGCTACTATCCATCACTTTCTTATCTTGCCAAACTTCTCTAAAGGATTGTTTGAACAAAATAACTCAACTTCCTTATCTCCCACTTGCTCCTCAGCCTAATTCTGTCTGGCTTATGCACCTAGGGCTCTATCTAAACTGCTCTCACCCAGGTGTCCTCCATATTACTAAATAGAAACCCTCTATTCTCATCTGTACTTCTCAAAGGTATCTGTCATAAATATTCATTTCCTTCTTATAAAAATATTCACATCTCCTGGACTCCACAGTGCTAGATTCTCTTGCTTCTCCTCCTTTTGACTCAATCTATTCAGTTTCCTTTGGGGAAACTTCTACTCCATTGGCACTTTAGATGTAAGAAGTTTTTATAGTTTGGTCCTAGGCATGGCTTCCCTTTCACTCTTTACCATCTAAGATGGTCCTTTCCCTTGCCTTCAGTATGCTCAGACTAGTTCTACTTTTAAGCTTCAAACTCATTTATGTAACACAAAGGGAAATGAAGGGAAGGGAAAGAGGATGGGAATAGGAAATAGAGTAGAATGAATTGGACATAACTTTCCTATATTCATTATGAATGCATGACCAGTGTAACTTCATATCATGCATAACCACAAGAATGGGAAGTTATAGTCCATGTATGCATATCAAGATACATTCTACTGTCATGTATATCTAAAAAGAACAACAACAAAAAGCCCATATATGTACTAGTCTATCCAGCACACCATTTGGATGGCCAACAGATGCCTCACATTCACCATGTGTAAAACTCAATTCACGATCTTTCATTCTTAAAGAGTTTCACTTCTAGTATTCTGCATTTCAGTAATGATCACCATTCACCTAGATGCTAATGTGAACAAGCTAGGCATTATCATCTTCCTTTTATGAGTCCTTACTGTTAAGAATTCTCAATTTGATTGGACCATGTAGGCAAGTCCAGGAAAATAAAGGTTAGTTGTTTTCCTAATTATTTAAAGAGCTAGTTCAGTGAAGTCATTCAGACAGCAGAAAAAGAGGATTCTGGGAAGCCATCTAGATGGTTATACAAAAAATTCAGCAGAGAAATGATCAAAGTAGTAGCAGTGAGGATTCAAGTTAAAGGTACAAAGTGAGATTTACAAATACTGGTGTCTGATGTAATGTTTGGTGAAAGGGTATGAGAGAGATATTTCAAATTCCTAATATAAGAAATTAGTAAAAGAATGGTGTAGTGGACAACCAATAAAATGATCAATTCAACAAATGACAAAAAAATAATAGAGATGAAAAACAATCAACATATAAACTAGAAAGTAAAAACTATAAGATGATAGAAATAGATCCAAATATACTACATATATGTAATATATGTATATGTAGACACACAATACATACATACATGTTTATATTCATATTATATATAAATGGATTACACTTTCAATTAATGAAAACTGATTAGACTGATTAGATTTAAAATCCAGATCTATGCTATTCATAATAATTTAAAGTATACAACATATTAATGTTAAAAATAATGAAAAATATGAGATAAATATTAACTGAAGTTCATATAATATTAGACATGGTCTTTAAGGAGAAAAGCATTATGGATAAATTAATTATGGCATAACACTTCTGGTTTTATACATAGTATTAGTCTCCTTTTTCCTGAATAACTGAACCCCAATTCAATTGGGGCATTAATGAGCCCAGTTAAAAATATTCAATTTGCTAGATTCTTTTGCAGCAAAGGATCATCAGTAACCATTACTGGCCACAAGAATATGGGTGGAAATCTACTGGATGATACTTTTAGGAAGTCTATTATTTTCCTGACACAAAGAAATAATTTTGATTGGCATATGATTCCCTTCAACCTCTACCATTTTCTTGTATATAGTACCAAGTTGCTGCAGGAGGTAGACAAGTCATTTAGTGACTATGACTTCAAAGTAATTCTAGCGTAAGAATGAAGGAGCAGAAAATTAGGATATTTGTCCTTGAAAACTTTCTTGAAGAACATGACCAGCTCAGAGCTATTTACTAGATTTCTTTATTCTTGAGAAATGAAATTCTCTTACAATAAGCCATGCTAGTTGGTTTTTCCATTACGTGCAACTGACCTCATTTCCAACAGACATAATAAGGAGCACTTTTCCAGAAAGAAATCAACAAAATTCACAATCATATTTAAAAAGTATCACATCTCTTTCAGTAAATGATAATCCTAGCAGATGACACATGTCAGAATATAGATTATTTGAACAACACAATTAATAAGCTTGATCTAAGTGACACACATGGAATCCTGAACTCAACACTTTAAGGAACATGGAATAGTTATAAAAGGTAACCACATATAAGACTACAAAGCAAACTTTTGTTAAAAAAAATGATGTTCTTCAGACAATATTCTGTGACTAAAATGCAATGTGTATTAATCAAAGATTAAAAAGTCAAATATGTCTTTAAATTTGGAAACTTAAAAACACACATCTTAAATAATAGTCAAAATGATTATTATGGGAATTAGAAGCTGCTTAGAAGCTTACAATTTGACTCACAGGGTGTAATGACAGACCACATCAAAAGTTAGATGAAAGACTAAGCTACACATGCATACACAAACGTGAGTACACACAAATAAAACAATAGAATGAATAATCTCAAAAGCTGAGTTTTTAAAAAGCTTTAACAAATTAGTTAAATCCTTGACAAAAAGTGAGCAAGAAAAAAAGATAAAGGAAAAACAAACTGTTACAAATGGAAAACCATAACTGTGCAAATATTAGGAACTTTTAGCAATGTTAGCAAATACTGTGATCAATTTTATGCCAAGAAATTTGAAAATTTAATGAAATAGAAAATTGTCTAGAAAAAAATTAATAGTCATAATCAAGAAAAATAACTTGAAAAAAATTTAATTAAATTAGTTATTTAACACCCATCACAAAAAAACTCTTTAAAATACGTAACTTTACAGATAAGTTCCACCAAATCTTTACAGAACCAATATTCTCTATTTTATATAAATTTTCTAGATAATTTATTCTAATACAGAAATTTCTCCAATAACCTCAATATCATAACCAGGTAAGAACAGTACAAGAGCAAAAAAAGTAGAGGTCAATTGTTTTTATAAAAATAGCTGCAAAATGTTAAAAAATCACAAACAAGCAAAATAAAGCAATATATAAAAAAACACATCATAAACAAAGAATCACTAGAATTCAAGGAGATTTAACATTGTATAATCATATTGTATAATATGGTGGAAATGGAAATAAGTATTCTTTTCTCTATAAGTTAAAAAAACACTTAGTAAAACTTAACACTCATTAATGCAAAATACATTTAACTAGCTATACTTCTTTAACCTGATAAAAGGTGTCAATGAAAAAGTCACTGAAAAAGTGGTGAAATATTAAAAAGCATCACTTTAAAAATAAGAATACTTGCTTGCACAATTTCTGCTCAAAATTGTATTAGAGGAACTAATAGTGCACCAGATAAGAAAAATAGCAATTGGCAGGAGAATTGAAGAAAAATAAAACTGTATTTTATTAAAAATGACAATCTAAGGAGAATCTGTAAACTGAGTAACTAAATATAAAAGTTTGCTGGATATAAGATCGATATTTTAAAAATCAATAGCATTTTTATTCACCAGCCAAAAAATGTAATTTTAAAAGACGACAACTTTTGTACTAGCATCAAAAACTATATTGGACTGAGAGATGAATCTATTAAAATTATAAAAGATTTTAAGGAGACCATTATTATTGAATGACATAAAGGAACACCCTTTATAAAACAGTGACTAGTTGTAATTCTTTTTTTTAATATTTTTTTTATTTTTTATTTTTTAGTTGGACACAATACCTTTATTTCACTAATTTATTTTTGTATGTGGTGCTGAGGATCGAACCCAGGGTCTTGTACGTGTGAGGTGAGCGCTCTACCACTGAGCCACAACCCTAGCCCCTAGTTGTAATTCTTTAGTCCTTTCCACACTGTTTTTTCTTCTTCGTTCTACTTGACACCTCCTAACATATATACTTTTTATTTATTGCCTATTTTCCCTCAGTAGCCAGTACCTTTTCTGCTTTGCTGTTTAATAGCATGTGGAATATTATGCCTTAATAAAGAAATAAATTATGCTTATTGATATAAGAAAATCAATATTATAAAGATGTTGATTCTAGTCAAATTAATATATAAATTCAATACAATTTAAGTAAAATAACTCCCTACAGTGGAATTGATTTTTTATAACATTTCTCACTATTTTAATCTAATAACAATTTGTGTAATTATTTAATATCTGCTTCCCTCCTGATTGAAACACAATGGAGGCAAAGAACCTAGGACACTGTAGCACAGTGTCTGCCACATAGTAACCATTCAACATAGAACTGTGGAATGCATGGAAGAACATATTTAATATTACAACTAGAATAGAGGGAAGAAAAAATAATTATTCTCCAAGTAACAGAACTTGTAAGTGGAGCTTTAATCACTGATGATCATAATTCTTTTGAACTTCATCTATTGTAAAATGTGATAGTTGTCTCTAAAGGACTGATAAGGTTCAAATAGTGGTTTTTATTGTTATCTCAAATGTTCCCAAGTCAGAGTTCAAGTGATTAAATTACAAGGGGGAAAGAAGCATTAGTGGAATACAAAGGCATAACGTGCAGCAGAGTATCCTCTACTTTTTCCTCTCTGGGGGGCTTGGACTATAGGGAGTCAAAAGGAAGTTGCAAGTAAGGAGAAAGAGACCCCAAACCAAGCAGAGGTTGCCAAGGCTACAGCCTTGATGCAACTGCTTGTGTTTCAGAATACTGAAACACAGAGTAGCCATCTCACTCAAGGGACAATCTGGATAATGAATGTCACAGTATCAAACTTCAAGAACTAGAAAAACAACCCAAATTTGAATGTGCAACTGGCAGATTCTTCAGTGTTTCTTTCTGTGTTAGAGTTACAATTGAGATCCAGGCTGTCAGCCTCTTGGATCTGCTTCCTTCATCTTTTGTTGGGCTCATTTCCATCTGTCAACTTTAACTATAGTGACCAATCTCAGCTCCTGGACAGGCTCAAACATGTTGTCAGTTATCTCAGGTTAGGCTTGAGACAATTGATAAGCAGAGAAGAAACTCTCATTTCTCTGGAATGAATTAGGTGTAATTCCCAAATGAAAGTCCACAGAAAAGATTTGAGTGTGACTAATCAGGTTCAAATAAGAAAGATTTCATGAGCTTCTATTCTGTGTTGTGGGACTGTGCCTGCAGAACTTAACCAGAAATCGGAATTCTCATACTTGCCAGAAATTTGCCTTGTAGATGCCAAGAAATGTTGTTCACATGGGAAGATGTCCTGCCAGTGGCACTCTGCTACACAACCACCCAAGATGTGCCTGAGGAAGCTTCTGACTGCTAAGCTGAGCATTGGGGAGGCCACGTGTGTTGGGGAGCCTGGCATGGACACAGCTGCTTACACTGCAGGAGCCATGTGCTAGATGTTGGAGAATCTGTGCCTCCCTGCAGAGGCCTGAGGGGGGCGGCACCAAAAACAGGAAGGAAAAAAAGCCTTTCCCTTGCAATGCCTCTCTGTTGACCCAATATTCCAGGTGCTAGAAGGGAAACTATTTAAAAGTTCTAACTTGGCTTTTCCAGTGTAGGTAGTGAAGGGTGAATTTGGAACTGAGAGGAAAGAAATTTAAAATTGACACATGTATTTCAAAAATTTTTGGAGCATGCACCTCTATATTTACTTACTTATAAAATATATGCATATATAACTCTAACAAATTATCTATATAATAAACATATAAATGAAAGAAAAATAACAAAGATGAGAAAATATAAATAGAAGCCCTAATATTTTATTCTTCTACCCCAATGTATGTCAACCCCTTCCCCAATATTGAACTCATTCCATCCACCTAAATTGTTCAGGGACCAGCACCAAATGCTTAGTACACCATGCCATGTCTCATCTTCCTAGTTCCGAGGAATCTGTGTATTCCACATTATATTTGTATACATTTTTCTCTGTATTGCTATTTCAGTTTTTCTTAGGTATATCTCATCTTAATGACAGCAGGGAACAACCATCACATTATTTCATACTATTTCCCGTGGAACTAAGTAAAAATGACAGTCATCACAGGTCAGCTGATTCACTAACTATTCTTAAATAACATCAATATCTACCTTAGCACTTCATAATTCTTTCTTAAACAGATCATAACCACTTAGAAGCACCATATGTTTTCAAACTTTAAACTACGGATCCTTGGGTCTTATTGTCTGTCATCCCAGGATACAAAATGAGTGAGTATTTAATAAAAAGCATTGGTGTCAGTATTGTTATGCCTGCTACACAGCTTTCTGACTAGTCTACATAAACCCTCTGTTGATCCCCATACGGATATTCAAGGCAGCTGAGCAAACCCAGCTACCTTGTTAGAGACACAGGTTTCTTCTCTATCTCTGATGTGCCTAGACAATAATTGTATGGAAACTCCTGGAATTTTAAATTTACATAAGTTTATGATTCTTCAGGTAGAAAAAAGCCCATTTCCTTTTAAGTCACGTACATCATAAGTCTACCTGAGGCAGAGACTGCTCTACTCTGATTAAAATTTCGTAACACTTCACAGACACATACATTTCCCAAAAACTTTAGGAATGAATGGTCACGTGTCTGTTTAAGCCAGTTGAGATTTTGGCCAAATGACCACTACCTGCTGTGGGTAGACCTGGACCTTCAAGGAAAGTAAGGTCTAATGGTCCTTCTGCTCCCTCCCTCACCACCTTGTCCTCCACCACTGCTATGGAGTTTATTTCCCAGAAAACACATTCGCAAACCAACAATTACCCCCTCACCTATAGAGCAGGCTCTGGAATAGAGCGGCTGGTTACTCATTATTTTTTGCTTCCTTTCTCCTTACTCTCATGCCTGAGGGTCACACTCCTGGTGATGTTTATAAAACAGACAGAATTCTCCCAGCCTCGGGTATTCAAACAGCAGCCTGTCTTTGAAGGAAGCCCACTGTTTGAGAAGGCTCTGCTTACTAGAGCATCAAAATGTTGACAAAACATAGCATTGCCTCATCTCAAGTTTCTACTTCCATCTTCACAATCGATGAGGATTCTGGAAAGTGCATCATTAATCCCATTACATCATCTTATTGAAGATGCTGGGGTGGTGTTTACAAAAGGAAATGCTTTCTTTCTCCATAAAATCAATGATGACAGGGTAAGGCTCTGGGCGGGGAACAAACAGTCTGCAGTTCCAGTCTGACACACAGCTCTGACTTGGGGAGTGGGTAACTCAGAAGCCACTCTTGAAAGTAGGCCAGCATCACTGCTGCTTTGTGCATTAGGTGGCTGCCATCAGAATGACTGCCCAAAGCCTTAGGGCCATTTTATACCAACTGTGGGAGCTTGACCTGGCTAGTCACCTCCCTGGTCAATCAGCATAGCTAGCGAACTCTTGAAAATGTAACCACCGCCCCAAACAACACTTGGATCATACTTGGCTTGTAGAAAGATCTTGGAAATTACTGAGCTTTTAGTTTCCTTACCAAAGTTCATGGTATTTAACCATTAAGAAACAGGCAATACATACCACTTTTTTTTTTCAAAGAGGCAAAAATAATCATGAGAAATCATTTTCAAAGTCCTAGCTATTTATATGGAAGTAGGACTTTGTGTTGTTCATTTTTAGGACAAAAGCATCATATCACAAAAATCACTGGTTTTATCATCAAGATGATGCTACCTCATGCCTGACCTTATTTTATAAGTGAGTGTTGCTCACAAATAGGATAAGAGTTGGAAGCCTCCACAAATTTTTGTTTTATACATTATTTAGAAATGTTATGAAAACTATAAGTTTATCTGTTTAGGTAGTGTCAAAAGGTATACAGCATTTATTTTCTCCCTCTTACTCCCACCTTGTATCTTCTCAGGCTGAATGTTGGTGGCAGCAATAGCAGTGCCAGTTACAAAAGGAGAAGCTGTGACAATGGGAATTGAGGAGAGAGGACTGAACCTGAGTCGAGCCTCGGGATAAGGAAGTGAAGGGAAGTCAGTCCAGCCATAGGGCTGCATTTTGGAGGTCCTTATCCAGGAGGCAGAAGGGGACAGAGATGTAGGGAAGAGAAGATGAAGCTTTATGGACTGCAGGATAGATACGGGCAACTTAGGCAAGAGATGACTTTGGCTGTCCTTCAAACTAATATAATTTAAATACTTGCTCAGCGTTAATTAGAAGAAAAGCTGACCACTATACTGGGTAGAGAAAGAGGGTATCTGGAGGTAGTACTAATCTCTCTTCTACTACCAAAGTCACTCTAGCCCAAAGCTTGCAGTTGATTAGAGACAGACCTTCAGAAGACATGGTAGGGAGCATTCACTGCAATCTGAGCTATGTGGAAATGTCATCACTCTTCTTAATTGGCTTATTAAAGTATTACTTCCAACTATAGGTAATGTTTTCCCAGAAAGACGTACTGATTAATAGTTTCATCCACTTCAATGTTTTAGTACACACTATTGATTAGATTTCTGATGTATCATCTATTCAGCAAAAACTAGACTGGGGACACAAGGCAAAACTAGATTGGGGACACAGGGTGGCAGGAGTGACTCACAGAGTAAATTGTGATGAAAACAGCAAAATACCAGTGGTTCTTCTTGTAAGTATGCTGGATTTCAATCATAACACAAGCTCATTTTTATTCCAGAATTGATTGAGTCACTATTAAAAGTGTATTTTTATATCAAGAAGAGTGGTATAATGATAGAAAAATACCATGGGTTTTGGAACATAGTCTTGGAACAGACTTACATTCAAACTTTGTCTTACCCCTTATCATTCGTGTGACTTTAGTCAAATAAAGAACCCCTCTATACCTCAGTTTCCTTTCTTGTAAAATGGTCATAATATCTATTTTTCACTTTTATGAAAGTTAAGTGGGAATAAAAGCAGTGAAACTGTGTTCTGGTACAGAGGAAGCATCCATTCCTCTTGATGCCCCTTCTTTCTTCTGCAGAACTGGCTAGGAATCCTGCTCAGGCAGGCACTCTAGTATATAGGTTTCACCTCAGTGAAGTTGCTCCTTGAATACTTTGATGATTTATAGAAAATTAAAAAAAAACTTTCAATCCAGTTTTTTCAACTAGCATACTTAGTACATAGAAAAGAACTTTTGCATAGGGATGGTGAGAATTAGAGGAAGAGGGTGAAATAAAATGGGTGGTTTTTGTTAGGACAGATGTTGGCAAAGTGATGGGGCAGGGCTCTGGGAAGCTGAGGGAAGCTGAGCCCTCACTGCCTAGAGCCTCTTCTAAAGTAAGAAGGTGCCACCGCCCCTATTGGGATACCGTTCCCAGCCTCACCTGTGTGCTGGGGTCTGGGATTTCCTCTGCTGATTCCAAGTTCCTTTTGCATCTGGTAGAGGATTTTAATGTTTTATTTGAAGTATGCGTGTTTGTATATTTTTAATGTGGTAAATTATACATCAAATACAATTTACCATTTTAACCATTTGTAAGTGTATAATTTGGTGGCAAGTATATTCACAATGCTATGCAACCAGCACCACTATCCATCTCCGATAACTTCTGTATCATAACAAACAGACATTCTGCATCCATTAAACAATTTTCCTTTCCTTCACCCATAGCAACCCTGATAGAGGTTTTTAACCCTTAGTAAAAAGAGTATAATAGTTGTGACTGTAGATAGAAGCCCATTTGAAATTTCCTATTCAAACCCACTTATGAATTTTTTTTTTTACCCTTTGGGAAGTCACTCCTGGAAAGATATAGGGATCTCAAAACCACATTAGAATGTGGGATCCTGCCTGAGAGCCCAGCAACACCCCTGCCTCAGCCATGGTCCTGTAACTTCCTTGGTTTGAGGACGCCAGCCTCCTTTATTCTCTTTAGGATCAGTAAAACAGACCTCAGCTACTTTTATAACTGCTATGAGCTGAGAAATACACAGGACAGAGCCACAAGGCTCATAACTGGGTATGAAATCTAAGAGACAGTAAAAGAAAAATCCATTTCTTAAAAGGATCAGCTCAATTCCTAAAAATCACCAATCCACAATTTGAAAATACAGAAGGATTTTCTTTTGTGTTTTTTATTTTATTTTTTTTTTAAAAAGGAGGTCTGATGGCTCTGATACCTGGAAGGGATTAAATGCTAAAAATAGCTCAAGGTGTTGAGAATGCTGAGGGAGTATGCAGTTTGTGAAGCAGAGGGCAGTAAAATCTGGCATTAAATGCTAACAAGAGAGGAATTCTTCAGGATCTGTGAGTCTGTGGGAACTTTCATTAAGTGTAAAGCAATATTCTTTACTAGCAAAAGGATTATGGATCTTACTGCCCAGCCCAGTTTGTTAAGAAAGCACTATATGTCCAGGATGGATCTCATACTGATCTGAAATAAAGGAAATGAACTATGGAGTAGATTCTCTAATACCTCCCTGTTTTGGGTAAAGCCCTGCTGATGGCCAGGTGACATTTGCAGGGCCATCTGGTGACATTTCTTTTTGGGAACGGATTAATGGAGACTGAGGAGGGTGGTAGAGTTGGTATAGGGGCCAACACGAGATTCTCAGGTGGCTTCCCAGAGCTGTGTAGGTCTTTCAAGGAGGAGGTCCCCTATTTTTTTCTAGGAGAATATGGTCATACTAAAAATTTTTAAATATGGCACAACCCAGTGGAGGACTCCTTCAGTAAAGAAGGAGTTCATTTTAATTCTAAAAGCTTCAGTATAAAACCCAGGTATTAACGAAGGTTCCTTGTTGAGAAATTATAAATCTTCCCTCCCTTCACTCCTCACAGAGTGAGAGAATAATAAATTCAGCTAGAGCCAAATTGCTTCTTCATGGAATTGCTTCCTGGTTTTATGCCACAGACCTAGCCTCCTGCCAGCCTGTGGTTTCCTCCTTCCATTTGTATGGGCATCCCAGTACTTAGCATTAGGCCTGTTTGTTGAAAGAACAAATGTTTCACTGGGGCTGGGACCACTCCCTCAATCTCTGCCTTCACTGAGTTCTTGATTCCTGTCTCAATCTGGCAGGACTCCAAAATTCTCTCTGTTCTGTTTCCCATCCGCTCAATGAGCTGCTATCCACAGGCTGCTGTGAAAAAATAGGAGAATTTTCCCTCCAGGCCCAAGTAGGATCACTTATCTTCAAGCTTCCCAGGGACCACAGCATCCTTTATTGTTGGTTACAAGATCTCAGCAGCTGCATATAAAATTTCCCCAGTACCTGTTCCTGCAAGCATTGCCCTACTTTATTGGAATAGTTTGATCAAGACAGAAAGTAGTATTGTTTAATTGATCAGTGCCAGATTCTCTTCCAGACACACTGACTATGACTTCAGCCTCCAAAGAGAAAAGCAAAAGCAGATTCTTTTGAAGGCTATGGGCTGGATTTTTGATTGGGGCTGCATGGCAGACAGGGTACACCTGTAACAAGAACTAAGCCCTGTCCAGCTGCTCAGGAACAGGGGCCCCACCCACTTACAGACACACAACTTTATGTTCTGCTTGTTAGTCAGCTTTTTATCACTATGACAAAATAGCTGAAATATTTCTTTCTTTAAATTGTTTGTTTACAATTTAAAGAAAGAAATATTTATTTTTGGCTCACAATCTCAGAGGTTTCAGTTCAACATTGGCTGGCTCCAGTGCTTTGGACCTGAGGTGAGGCAGAACATCATGGCAGAAAGGCATGGTGAAGGAAAGCTGTTCACCTCATGAGAAGCCGAGAGAGAGCAAGGAAGGAGCCAGGAACAAGATATACCCTTCCAGGGCATACCCCTGAGTGGTCTTCTTCCTCCAAACAGGCCCTGCATCCTACAGTTCTCACCACCTTCCAATAATATCATAGTTATAGCTTGCATACATGGCTTCCCCCAGAAGCTCATATGTGAGACAACGCAAGAATGTTCAGAAATGAAATGACTGGATTATGAGAATTGCAATCCAATACTGGATTAATCCCCTAATGTGGATTAACTGGGTGGTAACTAGGTAGGTAGTGTGTGGATGGAGGAGGTAGGTTGCTGAAGGCAAATCTTTGGGGTTTATACTTTATCCCTGGTGAGCAGAGTTCTGCCTCAGGTTCCTGGTGCCATATCTTGAGATACTTTCCTCTGTCAAATCCTTCCTCCATAATATTCTACTTTACTTCAAGCCCAGTGCAATGAAGTTGGCTGTCTATGGACTGAGATCTTAAAACCATGAGCACCAAAACCTTTTCCTCCTCTAAAATTGTTTTTTGTCAGATAACAGTGGCAAAAAAAAATTGACTAAAATAACCATTAAATTATGAATCCATCAATGGACCAATCCATTGATGAGGTTAGAGCCCATGACATCCAATCACCTTCCCAAAAGCTCCTTGTCTGAATACTGTTGCTTTGGGGACCAAATCTTCAATACATGAGCCTTTGGGGAACAACCCAGATCCAAACTTAAACAGCTTCTTTCTTTAAACAAATTAAAGGAAGGAAGCAAGCAAACTAGTGTAATAATCACATAAAAATAGTAAGAAACACAGACAGAATATACAGGAAAGATAAGGAAAAATTTTAACAGTGATTATTTTTGGATAGAGGGATTATGGGTGACTTTATATTCAGGATTATCTATTCTTCTGCTTTTAAGTCTTCTACAACTGAGATTATCTAATAAAGGAAAATTTGAACACAATATATTTGAAAAGTAAAATAGATTCTAATGTTTAAAGCAGGCTAAAGTTAAAGTGAGATTGAGTTTAAGATGTAATATTTTACAGTTACTCTTAAAAGAAATTATGAGACCAGTACACACCAAAGGACCACAAGCTCACTGAAGACAAGCTATTTCATATTCACTCCCTGCACACAGTTTATAGGGAATGAATATAGAACACCAGGTGGGATTATACTTAACTTCTTGCTCTGGATCCATAAATATATCTGCACTTGTACTAAGTTCTCCTTCCTGTTTCTGACATGGGAAGTTTCATTCTATCTAAAGCCAATGCACCAGCTCTATTCTGAATACCACTTGCTCTCACTTTTCAATGGGCTCCCTCCCAGCCATGAGGCCTCCCTTGGCAGCTCATCCTCTCTTCCTTGCATCTTCAGGTTCCCCCACTACAGTGGCTCTTACCTGTAAATATTTAAAATATCTGGTGCGCTCCCATGTTCAGAAAACTCTCCTCATTTTCAGTTCCTCTTCTTGCCTCTAAACATGTCACAGAGCTATTTAAACCTGTTGTCTTGACCTTGGCTTTGGTTCTTGGGGTTCTATGGAAAGTTCTCTTCTGGAGTTTTTAATGTCTTTCATGTTGCAGGACACAGTGGATTTCTTTCTCTTTTTTTTCAGTCTTTTTTTGATTGACATCAGTGCAGCTTTTGACCCATCTGATCCCTCACAGCTCCACAAAACACTCTCCTAGTGACTTCCATGACACAATCAACCAGTGTTCCTTTTATCTCTTTGTCTATCTCACTTTAGGTTACTTTAAGTTTTCCTTCTGTACCCAAATTCTAAACATCAGTATTCTTCAAGAATTGGTTCTATGCTCTCTTCCTTTATCACTGTATCTTCTTCTATTAAGTCACTTTACAAAGTGACTTCTTCAAATTCTATAACTAGTATATGTTAACAACTTCTAAATTCACATTTCTACCTCAGGCACTATTTCTGAGCTCTAGTCTAGTATACTCAATTGCTTTTTATTTTATTAGACTTGAATGTTTCACAGTTAAAACAAATTGAATATGTTGAAATAGAACCTATTCAAAAAAAATAAGAAGATACATCCTATTCTTCACCTAGTGATTCTCATCTCATAAATACCAACACCTTCCTTGAGGTTGCTCATGCTAGAAACCAAAAAATAATCCATCTTTGACTACTCCCTTTTCTCAAGTCTCAGAGAAAATGAATCATTTCTGACAATGAGAGGGGGGAGGGGAAAGGAATTAACTCTCATATTTAAACAACTAAAAACATTGACAAAATTCCAACATGAAACAATGATTTCCAAGCCACTGGACATTAGGCAATGAAGATATGGGATCTTTAGAGAGAAGAAACAAATAAGGTGAGTCCTCTGATCTAGCTCATTACCTGCAGTTTCTAAAACAGCACAAATAGGAGGGAACCCAGGCAGAGTTGATATGCTTAGGAAATGACTTTGGGAGTTTTGAGAGGTCAACCCAGCTAGTTTGCAGGTCAGAAAACTAGAGGGGGAAAAAACCCAAAAAACAAAAAAACACATGAATAATCAGTGAGTTCCAGAGAACTATATTATAAAACATTGCTGAGAGAAATTAAAAAAGATATATTAATGTGATTGGGAAAACTCAATATTTTTAAGCTTTCATTTTTTTTCAGTTGATTTTATCTTCAATGCAATCCTAATCAAAATTCCAAAAAGATTGTGTGTGCATGTATATAAATAGAGAAAATGATTATGATTATGAAATTCATATAGAAATGCAAAGAACCTAGGAAAAAACATAACATTTTGAAAAAGTAGGTCAGAGTTGGAGCACTTATACTACTTGATTTCAGGACTTACAAATCTATGACAATCAAGATACTGTGGTATTGGAATAAAGCCAGACACATAGAGCAATGGAAAAGAATAGAAAGCCCAGAACAGACCCATTTATATGATCAATTGATTCTCTTTGAGAGTGCAAAAGACATTTATGTGGATCAAGTATAGTCTTTTTGAGAAATGGTATGAGAATGATTGGATACTATAAAGAAAAAGAATATTCATCAATACCTCGCACTGTATAGACACATAAAAGTTAACTCAAATGGGTCAAAGCCATAAATGTAGGAGCTACAATTATAAAACTTCAAGAAGGAAACAGAAGAAAATCAAACTGTATAAATTTGGATAAAGTAAACATTTCTTTGACATGTCACAAAAAAGTACACTCTAAAAAAAGATAAAATTGATGAAATGAACTTGAGCAAAATTAAGAACTTCTCTCTTCTGAAACACAATGTTAAAAGAATTAAAAATACAAGTCATAGCTTGGGAGAAAATATTTGCCATCATGTATTTGATAAGTGACTGGTATTCAGAATATTTAAAGAACTCTCACAACTCAATAATAAGAAAAAAACCTACTAAAAATAGACAAAAGATTTGAACAAACACTTCATCAAAGATAAAGAGATTACAGATGAGCACATTTAAAGATGCTCAACATCATAAGCCATTAGGGAAATGCAAAATCATCATGAGATTCCATTTCATACCCATTAGAATGTCTAGAATTGAAGACGAACCCCACCAAGGACTGGTGAAAATGTAAAGCAACCTGAATCATCTCACACTAGTGTGAATAAAAAATGGTATAACCATTTTGGTAAACAGTTTGACAGTTTCTTAAAAAGGCAACATTTGTCTACCATATGATTCAGGCATTCTATTCCTGGTTTGTATAAGATAAATAGAAACATATATCCAAACAAAACACATGAATCTTCACAGTAAGGTTTTTGTTTTTTGTTTTTTTTTGTAATATCCCAAACTGAATGTAAACCAAAGGTTCACCAATAGGCAGGCAATGAATAAACAAAGAATAAGGTTATCTTGGGCTGGGGGTGTGGCTCAGTGGTAGAGCACTCAATCCCTATGTGGGAGACCCTGGGTTCAATCCTCAGCACCATATAAAAAAAGTGAATGAACAAAATAAAAATATTGTATCCAACTACAGCTAAAAAATAAATGTTAAAAATAAGGTTATATAAGCAATGGAATCATATTCAGTATTAAAAAAATATCAAAACACATAACATGGATGAATCTCAAAAATAATTATTTTGATTGAAAGAAGCCAGCCAAAATGAGTACATACTGTATGATTCTTATTTATATAAAATCCTAGAAAATCCCAAATAATCTTTAGTGACTGAAAACAAATCATTAGTTGCCATGGATTGGCCTTTGGGTGGCAGGGATGGGTGATAGGAGAAGCTACAGAGGGACACAAGGCAAGCTTTAGGGAGACAAATATGTTCATTATTTTGATTATGAAAGGGTTTCACAATGTATACATTCGTCAAATATTGTCAGATTGTATACTTCAAATATATGCAGTTTATATCAATCATTCCTCAATAAAACTGCTTTAAAAGTTTTCTGGAATCTGTCACTTTTCTTTATGTCTAGTACCATTACCCTAGTGAGAAACACCATTTCCCCGCCGGCCTTCTGTAAGAGCCTGACCTTTCCCACATCACTGCTCTTGTCCATTTTGCACTGAAGCCAGACAGATCTTCTAAGAAGACAAATCTATTTGTGTCACTTCATTGCTCAAAATCCTTCAAAAACTACTCATAAAATAAAGACTCCAAGACTTATCCTTGCTACAATACAATTTTTTGAAAAAAAATTTTTGTAGTTGTAGATGGACAGAATGCCTTTATTTTATTTGTTTATTTTTTGTGGTGCTGAGGATCAAACCCAGCACTTCACGCATGCTAGGCAAGTGCTCTGCTGCTGAGTTACAGCCCCAGCCCTACAATATGCTTTTTAATCTTGCTCCCACGTAACTCTAGTATCTTTCATTTGTTTCCCCCTTTTCAAACACTCTACAGTTTCAGATCCTGGGCTTACCTCAATTTTTTCTGCCTTGGGCACCATACTTGTCCTGTTGCTTTGCCTGGGATGATGCCCCTCTCCATTGAAATTGCTAAACTATCTTTAGTCTCAGTTTCAATGTTATTTCCTCCAAGCACCCTTTGATGACCAGGAAGGTTAGGTGCAGCCCTGGAACATTCATTTATGTCTCCTTTACAGCCTCAATCATACATGTAAGTAATTATTCATGCAATTTATTATTTATATCTGTTCCTTCTTCCTACATTCCTGTCTCCAAAGACCATAAGTACAATGGAGGGTTTTTTTGCAAGGAGGAGCGGGGTGGATATTGAACTCAGGGGTACTTGAACACTGAGCCATCTTCCCAGCCCTGTTTTGTATTTTATTTAGAGACAGGGTCTCACTGAGTTGCTTAGCACCTTGCTTTTGTTGAGGCTGACTTTGAACTCTTAGTCCTACCTGTCTCAGCCTCCAGAACCACTGGGATTACAGGCAGGTACCACCATGCCTGGCACAATAGATTTTTATTCAACCATAAAAAAGAACAAAATTATGACATTTGCAGGAAAATGTATGGAACTGGAGATCATCATTTGAGTGAAATCAGTCATTCTTAGAAAAGCATTGTGCGTTTTCTCTCATATGTGGAAGCTAGAAGACAGCGGAGGGCGGAGGTGGAGGGAAGACAGAGAAAAAAGAAGAAACCATGAAAGTAGAAGTAAAGTGAGAGAATGGGAGGAGAGAAGGAGAAAGTGAGGATGAGAGAAATTGGTCAAATTAAATTTTTGTTTGTGTATGAATATGCTACAATGAAACCACATTTTGTATTATTAGTATCCACTGTTTTTTAAGAAAAGGGAAAACAGAAAATTTGGGTGAATTGTCTTCAAAGGAAGGAAAAACATGTTAATAGAAGGCTGGAGGTATAGTTCAGTGGTTGAGTGTACAAGCCCTGGGTTCAATCCCCAGCACTAAAAAGAAGAAAAACAAAACAAAAAGAAGTGCAATAGAGAAGTTATCTTTCAACATTAAACACTTTAAAAACCAAAGTACTGAATTTATAAGAGAGTGTTTATCACAGCTGAATTGATGGGTCGGTCTTTTCTTTTTTTTTTTTTAAAGTCAGCTGTGCTCATTTTAATGATGCATGTATTCTGGAAGTTTTACCTCCAGACAGTTAACAGAGGAGGAAACCAGATGGAGATGAGGCTAGAGAGTCGGGGCTTTGCAGGAAATGAAGCCTGACTGACCACTAATCCTGTGCTACCATGTCTTTAGCAGAGCAGTGGCCTAGATTCTCCAAGTAGCTGAGCGTGTAGGGCTGGGAAGATAAAGACTGCAAACATGGCCACTCTCCAAAGCAGCTTCCAAAGAAGCAGCCTACTCCCCTGCCTCTCACTCCCCCACCATGTTTATTTAGACTCCCCTTAATTAGAGCATTTCAGCATGGAAGTATAATCCAATCTGAAGGAAAATTTCCCTGGAGAGCCATCTGTCAGAATTAGACTACACTTAGCTACTGGACAGTGAGGCTATATTGTAAATACCACAGACTGCTTCGATTCTCAAAAGGCTCAAAACTCATTTTCTAAGCAAGTAAATGCCAATCCTTGGGAAAAGCCTTTCTGTTAGGAAGCTAGCTCACTATTTTGGACAGTAATTCTTCCACAGGTAGAAGATCATTAAATGTAGTCCCAGGGAGACATTCTACCTGGCTAGTCTCACTTTTCTTCAGAGATGAAATTGCTGTCCTTGACAACTCTATTCAGTTCTCCTTCATTGTTCTAGATCTACTAAAGTTTTTTTTTTTCCTATCTAGCTTAACTTTCCCCATGTATTAATGCATGGAATAGTTCAACTGTGTAAGGCGGACCCAAGTGGAGTCCACTTCTGCCCCTAGCCTCTCTCTCAGGAGCAGCCAGCTTACCATGCAGATACTTGCCTTGGGTACCCATACCAAGGCAGTAAGCAGACTCTTACCTAGGAAAGGAGTGTATAGCATGGGAGGTGGGGGGAAGAGAGTCCCTTCTCTCCTCCATAATCTCTCTACATCTCAGAGATCATCAGAGTCAGGGTCGCTCTTGTGTTTTCATGACCCCTTTCCCATTATTCTGTTATGCCAACATCTCTGTGCCAGACCCAGATCCACTTGACTAGGCTAGTACTTCCATTCCTTAGCTACGTGAGGGATTGCTTCTAATAGTTCATGAGTGTATTCTCTTTGGAAGGATTCCCTTCAGCTGACAGAAGTCACTTGAAAAATGGACATATTATTCCACTCTCCCACCAAGGGTAATCTAAAATCCCCTTGTGTCAGGGTATGATACCTCCATGGTACTTCATGCTCCAAAGCTCTCTGTATAAATGGGCTCAGGTCAGACTTTAGCTGACCCATTAGCCATTTTCTCTAGCTCTTTCCCCTCATCTACCTGTTTCCCTTACTTCCTTATAGGTTTCACTTGAGCAAAGGTCCTCAATAGACACTTGTACAAGAGTCCTTCTCAGACTCTGATTCAGCAATTCTAATTTAAGGTACATATGCTATATTGGAGCAATTTTCATTTTATCTTATTTATTCATGCATGCATGTAAAAAGAATTTTAATGTCCACCTCTTAGGTTAAGTACTGAGGGCATAGTCTCAGATTTTATTGTCACAGAGCAACTAGTCCAGTGGAATAGACAAAGATACATAGATAAGTATCCGAATGGGTTTTTTAGAAATCCAGCTATATAATACATACACATAAAATATAAGGATACAGGAAATTTGGAAGTAAAAGAATCGAAAAAAGCATATCAGACAAAACTAACTTAAAAAAAGATTTTATAACTCTATGAATACATAAGTATACTTGAAGGCAAAAAGCATCTTTCTAGCTAAAGAGAGAAACTTAATAATAACAATTTTGCTATTGCCAGAAATGTGTAAAAACTACTAATATCATAGCTTTAAATAGATATAAAGCAAAAGTTGATAGGACTACTTAGAAAATACTGAAAATTCATCATGATGGTAAAGTATTTCAAAAACATTTTATCAATAAATAATATATAAGATTAAAAAATCAGTCAAAATGCTGATAAAATACATCAATTTTTAAGTGCATATATATGCATATTTATAAAAACTAATATATATATATATTTTATAAAGTTTTAAAAGACTAAAAATTACTAGTCTAAGATACAAGAAATTAGAAATAAAATAAATGAATAAATCTAAAGAACAAAAAGAAAACATGAAAAACAAATTCATTAGAATCAGCAAAACTAATGAGACTAGAAACCTTCAATGACATTGATCAAGGAGAAAGAAAACAAGAACAAGTAATCAATATTAGAAATGACAGAAAGGAATAACTACGTTTGAGACAGATAATAAAAACATAAGAAAAGATTATGAAGAACTTCAAGCCAATATATTTTTTATTTTATTTGTTTATATTTTTGTAGTAATGGGAATTGAACCCAGGGCTACTCTACCTCTGAGTTACATCCCCAGTCCTTTTTACTTTTTATCTTGAGACAGGATCTTGCTAAGTTGCCCAAACTGGCCTTGAACTTCCAATCTTCCTGTCTCAGTATCTGGAGTTGCTGGGATTGTAGGTGTTTGCCACTGTACCTAGCAAGTTAATACATTTAAAAAATGGTTAAAATAAATTCCTAGAAAAATGTAAATTACCAAATCTACTCATGAAGAAATAGAAAATTTGCATAGTCCTATAACCATCAAAGAAATTGAATAAATTTCCCCCAAAGAAAATACGTGACCCAGAAAGTTGCAGAGTGTACGCTATGATTGAGGGAAAGGCTTATTTTAATTTTGTATAAAGTTTTCAAGAGAATAAGAAAAGAAAGAGTGCTCTGCAGTTCATTTTTAAGGACTGTATATCTTTGATAATAATTGAACAAGAGAAAACAAGAAAATAAAATTATATAGTTCATAAACACATATTCATGTATATCTAATACTTACGTAAAAAACAAAGTGAACAAGTTGGATTTGTCCCAGAAATCTGTTTTCATCAAAATTAGAAAACAGCTATATAATATTAAAAGATAAAAGGAGTAAAACATATGCTTATCTCAGCAGATTTAGAAAAATAGTATGATACAATTCAACATCCATTCAGGTTTTAAATGTATAGTCAATGTTCTATTTAGTGGTAAAATGTTCAAAACATTCCTTTAAAGATTAGAAGCAAGTCAAGGATTACTTTTTTGGCCTTTGTGTTAGAAATCCTAGTAAGTACAATAAAATAAGCAAAAAGAATAGGGGAGAAGGAGAAGTCAAAAGAGTTAAAAAAAGAAGAAGCAAAGTGGTTATTCATGTATGAAATAACTGTCAATGTATAAAATGCAGAAGAATCTATCATCAAATTATTAAAGACTAATAATTAGCAATTCCAAGGGTTGGAGAAAACACAGCCTAAGATGAGCTCATATACTGCTGGTGGGAATATAATCCAGTCAGATCACTTAGAGATATACTTTTCTTTGATCTAGTGACTCCATTCCTAGGTGTATACCCTAAAGAAATTCTTCACTCATTTACCAAGAGACATGTACAAGAAAAGTAACAGTAACATTTTTTAAATAGAAAACAACTCAAATATCTACTGGTAGGAGAATAGATGAATAAATTATAGTATGCCATATAATAAAATGTTAAAACACCACTGTAAAAAAACTAGTTATGTACATGAATGTAAGTGATTCTAATACACATGAAACTAGACATAGTTTGCAGAATAATACAAATACTATAATTTCTTTCACATAAATTTCAAAAATAGTGATGACTGAACAACATATTCTTACATGGTAAGATTATTTTTTAAAATAGTAGATATGAGATTTAATATACTGATTACCTCTGGGGATATTTTGGGGATGGATGAGGGGTACCAGGAAGCTTCAAAGACACTGATAATTTTCTATCTTTAGCTAAGTTCTGAATTAACTGACACTCACTTTGTTATTTTTAAACCATATGCATACATTATGGATTTCATCTAAAAAATCAAATGCCTTGTCCTGGCAACTTGATAGAATAAAAGCTTCTGAGGCCTCTTTGTCAGAGACTTGCAGCTTCATCCACCTCTTTCTTCAGGTATTCTGTTCCTCTGCTCTGTCATTTCTCATTCCCTGTAAATCATCTAGATGTCAGGAGGATTACATGAGCAGGAAAACTGACAGAGTAACATTTGCGAATTCTCATGAGAATACAGTTTGGTAGACCCCAATGGTGGCCAGACTCCACTCAGATCCATGTTATACAAAGAACCTGGCTCCTCTGTCAGTAGTTACAAGTCATTGCTTTCTCTAGTTTTGTTTTGTGCTTTATAAAGTGATTGTCCCTTATGATCAGCTAACCCAGTCCTTAGTGTTTTTAGCATCACATTAGTGATATTCTGGAACTGGCTATCATCAGCTGGCACCAGCTTGGAAAGCCAACTGTGAGCATCTTTTTTCCAACTTTGCCTTCAAAGATGTTACAATGACTTCTTGAAATAACTACAGGAATCAGCAAATGCTACTTACCAGCTCCCTTTTCTTTCCTACACTCCTCCCATCCATATTCAGTAGTGAATATGGATATTGAATATGATATAGCCACAAAATCATTTGATAATCATTTATGACACGGAACAATGGAATTAAATGGGATTCAAATTAATAAACTTTTTCAATCTCAAAACCTGCCTGTGCTATTTGCATTTAACTGTGAAGAACAAGCATCCTAAGCATCTCTGACTACTTATACCCTCCCCTGCCTGAGTGATTCCACTCAGATCTGGAAATGGTCTGAGACCTATGGAAGACAGTACATAAAAATTCCCAAATCAGCCACTACAAAATACTGAAACTTGGCAATCGTTCATAAAATCAAATTTTAATGAAAATATAATTTTTTTGATTATTAAGATTAAAAAATGTCTATATTATACCACTCCCTTTTCTGAACTGGAATCTATTAGCACCTCATAACTTCTGTCACCATGTAAGAACTCTGGCATCTTCTCCAAATTAGTGTACAACTGAGATGATCATAGATCTCAGAGCAGTACTGGAACCAGTGTCTAGGCAGGCCACCAAGAAAGAGACTTCTGAAGTACTTCATGCCTAGATGCCAGTGAGGCAGTGATAAACGTAAAGGGTACAGACCTAACAAGCAACATTCCTCCAGCCCACTAAACCCAGGCTCTCTGAAATTTTGTCCTGTCCCAGATGCTACTTTCTCTCTTACAGACAAAAATCCCCACAAAGATGCATTATACTATTATTGATCTGGCTTCAGAAGCTAAGAGGTTTAATTATAATATCATTTTTTACATTCAATAATTGCCATTTTGTTTCTCCCCAGGAAAGCATGAAGATTAGTTTTTATTTAATGCTAACATTTATAAAACTCATACTCTCTTTGGAGGAATAAAAAAAAAACTAAAGGAGATTAGTTTATAGGCTCAGCACTGCATAACATCTTCCAGCCCAATCCTCCCTAGAGGCTCATCAAATGAGCTCCTAAAGGGGCTTCATTTTATTTGGCAAGTGCATATTAGGTATCTTACTTCTAGGCCCTATTCTAGAGGTTGGGCAGCAGCAGTGAACAAGTCAAATTTGGTCTTTGCACTTAAGGAACTATTTCCTGGAGGAAAATACTATTGAACAAATATATAAAAGAAGATATTTTGAGTAAATGATAGAAGTAGAGTATCGTGGAAGCAAATACCAGAAAAGCCTGCCCTAATGCAGGGCTCAGAAAAGAGTTCTCTGAGGAAGGGGGATTTAAGCTGGGATCTAAGAGCTTAGGTAGGAGTTAGCAGGTAAAGAGGGGAAGAAATAAACAAGCATATGTGATCATTTTGAAGCACTTTTCATAAACACTAAATTGGCTACTGAAAAACTTAAGTCTTAATTGGCCATTATTCAGCCATGTAACCCTAGCTAAATCCCCCAATGGCCCTCTACCTCATATTATGTGAAAAATGAAGATTTTTAGATTGCAGGACCTCTAGAGTCCTATTCAATTGCAAGGCAAATATGTGATACATGGATTACTATTAGTATAAGCAAAAATAGCTCTTTTGAAAAAGCTTCAAGCAATATAGCCCTGTTTCCAGTTAATAGAGTGAATATTCACAGAAAGTTTTTCTGGTAAGAACACTGTGTTATAATATTTCTTAATGTGTAGTAGAGCTGATGGAACAGAAAAGGAATCTTTCCATTGGCCAGAAACAAAAAGTCAGCATGAGTTCAAAGAGGTAAGTAAGCTATAGAGCTCAAAGCTTGAATGGAGATAAATATGACTTGGGTATTTAGCAGCTTAGTGGCTGGTATTTAGAGGACTGTGGGAGGGTCCTGCATAAAGATGGAGTCTCAAAGCTTATGGGTCACATCCTTAAAGGATACACAATAACAGAATTTCTGCCTTGCATAAGTTGATATAAAGGTACATGCTTGTCTTGGACTTTCTCTTGGTAAAGAATAAAAATATGTCTCCCTAACCAGTTTCTAACCATTAATACAAAACTGCACTTACATACCTGGAGATATATTCTCCCTAACTCTTATCCAAAACCACTCAAGCTCAAACATTAATTTAAACTTTTCTATGTTGGTAGCTTACTTAGGTACCTAATAGAAATAATCTTAAATCATCTTTGAATGAATACACTTTAAACTCATGCCTTGAAATTTCCTATTGACAAAGTTTCAAGCTACATGAGCTTACAGTCACAAATTTAAATAAAGAGGCAGCAAGGCATAATGAGTTAGAGTCAATGGAAATGCAAACAAATCAGAGGTGCAGATATTATAGCTACTGAAGTTATAAGAAACAGAACACAAAAATAACTATGAATGGAATGGTGAAATAAATATGTGTGTGTTTGTGTTTATGTATATGTATATGTGTTTTTATATATAGAACTGAAGAGCAAAAGAGACAAATGTGAAAACATCTCAAATAATGGAAAAAAGTAAATGAAAAATTTTTAGAACTGATCAAAGGAAACAGGCCCAGATTGGGGGATCCCCATACATTTCCATTAGAATAAAGAAGAAGAAATGCCCAATTAGCGGTATTATAATTAAACTACAGAACATTCAAGAGAAAAGCAAGATCTAGACAGCAATAAAAAAAACCTGACCTACAGAGTAATAAATATTAGGCTAAATATTGACTTCTCAAAAAAATGGAAATCAGAAAACAGTGGAATAAAAGCTTTAGAGTGTCAAAATCAAAGTAATTGAGAATTTTATGCTCCTGATTTTTTATTCCAAAAGAATAAGAATAATCTAATAATAATGATAACAACAAAATAAAGACATATTCAGTAACTACAGCTTTCAGCTAAAGGTTATTGCCAGCTTATGAAATAGGGAAATAAATATCTCAATTTCATTTCCCTCCCTTCCTTACCATCTGAAGCTAAGCAGAAGCCAGACACTGAAAGAGTTCTTTCAGTGAAAATAAAGAGAAGTCAGGGTAAAAACTCTTAAGTCTCCAAGGACACCGAGAAGGCATACAGGGAAGGCATGCAAAATAATACCTCAACAAACTTTATAAAGCAAAAATTACCATGATTCCAAACCAAAGAAGGACAGTGTGATACCATAAATTAAATGTACTCCTGCACACAAATACAAAATGAAACATTGGCAAACCAAACTCAGCAGTATATAAAAAAGGTAATGTATCAAAGCAAATCTGTATCATTCTAGAAATATAAAATAGGCCCAAAATTAGAAAACTAATTAACATAATTGACCAAAATAGCAGATCAAAGGAGGGAACTCACAAAATCATGAAATTTAATAAGACAACTATTTTTGATAAAAGGTCTTAATAAGGAATAGATTGATACATCCTTAATATGAGGAAGACATCCACAAAATATCTATAACAAAATCATACTCTATGGAAATATAAAGACATTTCATCTAAAATGAGGAAGAAGTCAAGCATGCCTGCTTTCATGTTTATTATTTAGCATTATACAGAAATTCTAATCTGTACATTAAATAACAATAGAAAAATAAAAGATACAGATTAGAAAGCAACAAACAAAACTATTGTAATTCATACATAACTGATTATTTACAAAAAAATTCAGAAGTCTAAAACTATAAGAATTAATAAGTTTTATAAGATTGCCAAACAAAAGACAAATATGCAAAATTTCAACTGTATACTAGCAAATAGTTAGAAGGTACAATTTTAGAAAATCTAACATTTAAAATAACAAAAAATTAGGTACACATCAATAAGTCTAACAAAAGACATACAAGATTCTCATGTACAAAATTAAAAGGCTGAAACAAAAGACTTTAAAGAACAACTAAACAAAGGAAGAGATACACTATGATCATTAATAGAGAGACTCAATATCACAAGAAATGTGAAATTTCCCTAAACTACCTTATAGACTTCAAACAAGTCCAAACAAACACTGGCAAAAAATTTTGCTTAATGCAACTTTAAAATGGATAAGAACAATCAAGTGTCAGTCAACATTGAACTAAAGGAATAGGCTAGTGATTGGCTCTTCTAGATATTACGACCTTTTTCTTAAACAATAGTAATCTGCAATTTGTGCTATTTATAGAGATAGTCAAATAGAACAATGGATAGAAAAAGAATCCAGAATAGATTCTTTATATGTGGAAATCTATATAGGACAGATCATGCACAAATAATTGGGAAAATATGCCAGAAAATTATTTACCCATTTAGAAAAAGAAATATGGATACATTATAGGCTGAATATCTGTGTCCCCTTATGTTGAAGCCATAATCTCCAATGAGAGGGTATATGGAGATGGAGCCTTTAGGCAACAATTAGATTTAGATAAGGCCATGAGTTTGAGGCCCCATGTTGGGATTAGTATTTCTGTAAGAAGAGGAAAAGACACTAAAGCTTGCTTTCTCTCTCTCTCTACCATGTGAGAACACAGTGAGAAGGCAAGTAAGGTAGAGAGGCCTACCCGGAGATGAATTTGCCAGAATTTGATCTTGGACTTTTCAGCATCCAGAAAAGTAAATGTGTGTTACTTAAGTTACCCAAAGATGATGTTTGCAATACACATAATAACAAAGGATTGAATCTAGAGTATAAAACAAGCATATGTGAATCATTATAAAAAAGAAAATGATAGAAGATAGTGCTGAACAAGCACTCCCACAAGAAAGGAAACATTAATGACTAATAAGCACGAAAAGATGATTAACCTGGGCAACCAAGGAAATACCAATAATACATCATTTTACATGCATGTACATACATACATGTGAATCAGTATGACACGTGCAAGTGGAGCAGTAGGAAGTGCCACATTTCACCAATGGGAGGATCAGTTTGCAAACTGATATATACAGCCACTGTATAAATGACCTTGTCGATACCTAGAAAAGTTGAACACATGTATACCTTATCTCTATCAAGATTATGCCCTAGAGAAACAATTGTACATGTGAACCAAGAGATGTATATAAAAATCTTCTCTATGATATTAACAGATCCACAAAAACTAATACCAACTTGACTGTCATCAGCATAAGAATGTTAATTTGTTATATATTATTGCAAAGGAATATTATATAGCAATGAAAATATCCAAATCACAGTGTTCTATTCATCTATATTGTCAAATACTATAATCAACACTGACTGGAAAAAAAGTCAAAGAACTAAGAGAAACAGAAAAAGACAAAATCTAAATCTATATCATCCTACATATATATCACAATATAAATAAAATTTAATACAGTATTTTCCTCTTGAACTAAGAGGAAATGTGAAAACCATTTAGGGTGAGCAAAAGTATTGGCAATGTTCTATTCCTCAGTCAGTGGGTTTATGTCTGTTCATTTAATTATTCCTTCATTAATCTGTGCATATTATACTGTATTATATACATCTATACAATAAAGTTTAAACCTTGGCAAATCTCAGGTATTTATGTTCAGTCTCTATACATAGTCATAATGGAAGAAGTCACATAGACTCAAATAATACCTTTAAAATATATGAAAAATCTGTATTTCTGTTCTCAGGACCTCCCATCTCCTGTGGCTATTCAATGGCCTAGATAAATGCCCAGAAGTTTTTCTCTTTAGTAAATAATCTCACATTCTTCTTAACTCTATAGAAAGCCAATATTTTCCAACAATGGACAGAAAATTCTCAGTCCCCAGAAAGTGCCACTATGGCCAGAAGGTCTCTGCAGGCTGCCATTCTGTATTCCTGTCCCTTGGGAACCTGCTTAAGGAGGTGATACCACCAGGGAGCAGTCATTTCCAGATGTTTATCAGCCTCTATGCACACAG
This sequence comes from Urocitellus parryii, assembly GCF_045843805.1. Classification (NCBI taxonomy): domain Eukaryota; kingdom Metazoa; phylum Chordata; class Mammalia; order Rodentia; family Sciuridae; genus Urocitellus; species Urocitellus parryii. The sequence goes on along the minus strand of NC_135534.1, from coordinate 56,199,938 downwards.
TGTTCTCTTTCCACAAAGGTTTCAAAAGACAATTCTTAGCCAGATCCACACTGAGCTTTCTAACGACCTCTTCAGCGATTTTATGGAATCCATTAGACAGTGGAATGAATCTGACCTAACATTCCTATGTTCATATATGAATATACCACAGTGAATCTCACCATGTATATCCATAAGTTACTAATTTAAAAGAAAACAAGTATAAGTAATAGCAGAAAGATTAGAAGAATAGAGGAAGGGAATGGGGTGGGAGGATGAAAGGGATGTACTGGGGACTACATTAGAACAACTTATATTCCATGCTTTTATAATTGTGTCAAAATGAATTCTGTTGTCATATATAACTAGAAAGAACCAATAAAAATATATGTGTGTATATATAAATTGATATCTCACTAGATGGTGTGACAAATCCCTCCCTCTCCTAAGTCCAAGGCTAGCTGTGACTAGCTGTGTCTCAGTTTCTGTAACAAAAGGAACTTGGTAAAATGCCCCGGTGAGAGGGTTAATTCTTAGGCCACTTATACCTATAAGCAGGCTGAAAAACTTTTCTTTAAAGCTTCTCAGTTGCCTCCTGATTTTAGCAATATATCTAGGAGAAAAATCCTTGCTCTCTCCAGCATCCCCTTTTGGGTTTACATATATCATAATCTTACCAGAGAAAGAGGTCTGTTCTATCCAAATATCGCAAATCACTTTAATTTTATCAACTGCTATTCTCTATACCTTCTCTAGCTTCGTCTTTTCTTTCCCAGGATCATGACAATGGCTAGAAGAACTCCATGCTATGCTCTCCTTATCTGTATAGCAGTACTAAGCTGGCACTAGTACCTTCTGGCATGTGGAGAGAGGGTGTCCCATAGAATAGCCAAAGTGAGGATGAGTCCCCATTGATAAGAAGTGGCTGAGGGTGGGGGGTATTAGTGAGAGTATCTGGCCACCGGGCAGAGCTTTTGTGTATTCTCTTGTTGAACAGAGTTGAGTCTTTCACTAAATAGGTTCCAAACTCAAGCTGGACCAGTGTCATACATAAGTAAGAATGATGGTGCTTGATCCCTTCAGACACTATGCTGGCCTCTAAAGGGCTAATATTCAGGACAACAAGCTAAAAAGTTATCTCAAGGAATTTGGATGGATGAAAGAAACAAGAGGCTTTAAAATATCAATTATCTAAGAAAATCCAACTTTCCCTTCTGTTTTTGGAATGTCAACACATCTTAGCAGGAGAGGGTAAAGTATGTGAATGGAGTGAAAATATTGCCTTTGGGATTCCATGTTTAAGATGTAAACATGGACACATGGACCAGTATAGAGCACCTCTGTCTTCTCTCCTGGGCTGTAAGTTGGATTTGACCTTCTAGAGATCAGTTTTGCTGTTTTGTGTATCTTCTTTTCGACCTCCTCTTAACTTTGCTTCTGTAAAGTTTACATTTAAAAATGTGGTGCCAAGTATTATCAACCATTTCTACTTCTAGTGTTAAAGTTGAGCCTTTGATTAGCGAAGTGTTGTTGAGTCAACCTGAGAACACAGGCAAGAACTTGGTCTCTCAGACCCAGGCTGCAGAACACAGTGAAGAAGATTCTAAGACCCACTTAGCACAAACAACCCAAGAAAGCTCTAAAGGAAATGTGGTGAGGAGGACAGATATCTGCTATCCATTAGGGAACAGCTAAAAATCAGAAAGCTAAAGAGAAAATGGGATTCTTTAATATAGGTTTCATGAATAATTCTTGGAAATTTCAAAATGAAACTTGATAAAAAAAAACCACTCTGGAAAGGCTCAAAGAGGTTCTAGAATAACATCTATAAAAATATAAACATGAATTTTATACTTTGCACCCCAAATAAAATAACATTAGCAATTAACATCTGGGAGAAAAAACATGTAATCTGTTTTCGGGCTCCCCAAAAAGAACTCCCACCCCCCCAATGAAGAAATGTTGGACTCACGTTAGTGACATATTCAATATCCTTCCAAAGGATGCACTCCCTGGGGAAATCAGCCAAGTCTAAGAAGTGATCCACCACCACTTGGCCGATTAAATCGTGGCGAGAGAACCTGTCAAAGTCGTACACAGAGAAGTGAAGCTTCCGAGCCTCAAGGTCATTGTAGGGAACTGGGAATAAAAACACTTCATCAAACACAGGGTTCAGGGTCTTTCTGTGAACTTTAGTCTGATGTTTTGTTTTCCGATCAGGAAGCAAATAGATCTTGACGTAAGGATCTGAAGTCCCAGAAAAGTCCTTGGCGGGCAAATTGACAGCTTTGTGAATCTTCACTATGAGCTGCTCTAAATCGCAGTCATATTTTAAAATGAAGTTCAGTTTCCCACAAGCTTTGCTGTTACTCCTTCTCCCATCATCATTATCCAATGACCTCTGCTTATATAATTCAGGTTTAATTCTACCAATTCCAGTCAACTGTTCCTGTTTTTGAAGCTGCTGGATATTGAAGTCCGGGTTTGACAGGTTGAGTTGTCTTCGGATTGAATTATGCCTTAAATGAAGAGCAAAACAGGGTGAAGTTATAACCTTATTAGCTACGGGTCTTTCAGAAACTTGTGTCTGGAATGTAGGTAGCTCTTATGTTATGTTAAGAGCTTAGATCTGTGGGCTTTTTTTTTTTTTTTTTGGCCTAAATTCAAAATGCTCATCAATGTGAGTAAGCTGCTCCCTAAGGCTTGAAGCTCAAAATTGAGGCTGGTATCAGGAAATGAACTTACTAACATGTGACCTTGAAGCTTTAAAGGTTTAATGCACTTTCTAAACTGTCTAATGTGCCATTAAAGAAGCTTATCTGGCTGGTGGAATGTAAAGATTTGTATGGGCTACTTTAAAAATGAAATTATTCACCCTTATAGATAATATCCTGAAATTGAAATACTTAGCTAAGTGTTGTCTTTAAAAGAATGAATGCATCTTTCTCAAAATTGCATAGAATTTTTTGTCATTGACTTACAAACTTATAGTGAAGTAAATGAATCCTTTCTGGTTCAATCAAATAATTTCATCACAAGAACACAGTTTTTGCTCATGTAACTAGGATGTGTCTGCCTACAGGGATCGTGCTGACTTTGACAGGTACAAGAGACAGTGTTGAGATTGTGTTTTTGCTGTGCCATATGGGTGATTAGCGATCAGGAGGATTCATTTCTGAAATAAATAATAATGGCACCAAAATTAAAGATGAGCTACTATAAATGAAGATAGGGATTAAGTTAAAGAAGCTTGGATGTTGATATTTGCAAATTAAATATTTGTCAGTGGAGTCTACTCTTCATCCTATCTACTTTTCATCCTATAAGCTTATTGGTTTGAGTTAGAAGTTTCCCTAAAATTCTCTTTAAAACCTGTTTTACCTGTGTGGATCCTCACAAGTTGAAAAGGTTTTTGTTGTTGTTGTGGTTGTTTTTTTTTTTTGTGTGTGTGTGTGTGTGTACCAGGGATTGAACCCAAAGGCACTTTACCACTGAACCACATCCTCAGCCCTTTTTTTTAATTTTTAATTTTGAGATGGGGTCTTGCTAAGTTGGTTAGGTCCTTACTAAGTTCTTAGGCTGGCTTTGAACTTGTGATCCTCTTGCCTCAGCCTCCCAAGCTTCTGGGATTACAGATGTGCACCATTGCACCTGGCACAAAGTTGGTTTTAGGTTATTTTTGCTTGTTTTCAGCTCCAAATTGACAGTCTTTATATTATGTTATATGTAGCTACTCAATAAAATAGTCTGTGGTAAAAGGGACAGCCAGGATATCTCTGAGGGACTAGTAAAGAGGTGGAGAGGCAGAGCAAACATTGGTATTTATCTTTAATTCTTTTCTTACAACTACATTGTGACATGAAGGTGTGATAAACAGACCTCAAAACATGGTTGAAATTATTCAACCTCACAGATGTCACAATGAACATTTCTCTTCCTCCAGAAATATCCTCCTGATCACTAATTATCCATCTGGTATAACAAGAGCACTGTCACAGAGCTGTCACTTGTATTTGACACCAAACATAGTCCCCAACAAGCAGATACACCCCAGTTACAAACATTCCTTAATGTGCAAAAACCATGTGGTCTGAGATTTCAATTTCTTCCAGAGAAACCCACATTCTTCAGGTTTCTCTGCGTCTCATGATTTTGGGGGTCCAGGAGGCAAATGCTGGTAAGTGACCAAACTGGCCTTCCACATTAGTACAGCTAGGCCATTCCCTTGTCTAGAATTAGAACCAGTGTGGTGCTAGAGCAGAGCTTTTATCTTGCTCTGTCAGCCTCTGAGGACAAAAAAAGTTGTCAGGAAGCAACAAAGGCAAGAAGAGGATGGGACCAGTGCCATCTTCCTCTGTTACTGATTTTTCAATATGGGTTAGATCCAAAAAGGGCCCAAGCTTTGGTACTCAGTCAGTTCCCACAAACCTGAGTGGGGATTAGTTAATAGGACTAACTAGTGGGGATTTGTATGGACTCTTCTAAGTGCTGTTTAGTTAGTGGTACTGATTTACATAATATAAATGCACCTTCAAGACCCACTGGATGCTCCTTCTTGGATTGGAGTCTGATGTAGCAACAATTCTATGTCTCCCAGGCCCAGCTACTCTGTGGCCCTTTCTTCCCTGGGTGGCTGCTGAGCAGAGTCTCTGTGAATGTCACCTTTGAGGGTTTTTTTGGTTTTTTAAACTGGCTATGTATTCATCACATCTCAGCAATGTTTTGTTTTAGATCTTGTCTGTAGGACTAATTCTACCAAGTAAATTTAAATTTAAAACACATGGATTTGGCTACTTAGAAATGGAACATATTCTGTTGCACATGTGCATTTTTCTTAGACACAAAATGTGCAGAGAAATTAGTACTACATGTTCGGACCTTGCTAACCACAATGGATTCCCAGCAGGTAAAGGGAGTGAGGTGGAGAGGGCATAATGGATTTGTACTTCAAAGGCCAAAATAAAATTTCATTCCAAGTACCTGATTGCCCATGAAGACCCATATTCAAAATTCCAATATAACCAAAGATTCTTCTTAAAAACCAATCACAAATATGAATACTATTACCTACCAAATGTATTACATGCTAATTTATTTCCCAATACTTTTTTCCCCATTCAGAATTACTCCTGGGCAAATAGTTGAATTTTAGGTACTGGCATAAAGCAGATAGCAAAGAATAACCAGGCACAGCAGTTTCTCAATGCCTGGGGCTCCTTTCAGGCGGCACTGAGTTTACGGGAGTTGGGGGAAGGGGTAGAACAGAGAAGTTCAGAACAGCCAGAGAATCTGGGTAACTTGTAACTTCCTGCATAACAGCTAGAGCTCCAGGGGCTGAGAGATGAGAAAGTAGATCACGAAGGCTGCCCCAGGGACACAAAGGAGAAGATGAGGTAGAAGAAATTGAAAATCAATATTCTATAGCTTTTATAGGCTACTGAAATGGAAGCAGGAACAAAAAGCAAATCCAAAGCAAGAGGGAAGAATGATCCGAACATAGTGTTATGAACTGAGCTCTCTCTACCCCAAAAGAGGGGGTTTCTAAATGGTCAGTGGAGGTGGTCTTTGAGTGTCGTATACAAGAGGTTCTTCAGGACCTGGTCTGGAACTTTAATATCACAGAGTGACATTGATTATGATATTGAGTGATCATGGTAAGGGGGAATCTGTGTTCAAAACACAGTTTTCTGAGTAGATCTGGGGATCCTGGATTTTGGTGTTCTCAGGATTCAAAGTGCACAATAAATGGAAAGAGAAAAAAGTAAACCTCAAGGATGGTGGGAGAGGGAGGCAGAAAGCTGAAAGATAGTCTCCTCTGTAAGTAACTTGCTACAGAGAAGCTGGATGCTGGGGTTTAAACTCAGCTTCCTCCACCTCTCATTCTCTCTCAGGGGCAGCAGAAGCAATTTCCTATCATGGAAGAGACAGGGAAAAGAACTTAAAGACTGAACTTGGCTGAGAAATGAAAAAGACCTGAACTGGAAGATTTGTGGCTGAGCCTGTTGAAAATTTGCGTTCAAATATAATTAACAAATTTTGTAAAGTGGGTTTCCCATAATAAACTCCAAAACATAACTTGTACACCTGACGCAATCTAAGCCTTGTGCTGAGCTGCAGCCATGGGTAAGGAAGAGGCAGGAGCCCAGAAACAAAAAGGTTTTCCTTCTTTCCTTTTCTCAAATGTGAATTAACCAGTCTCAGCTCTAGTCTCAGGCCCTGACTCATCACCCAAATAGCCAACTATGTCCATCAGATCTTAAGAAAGAGGACATTACTGTAATTCAACAAATGTGAATATGCAAAGGAAGTGTCAAGTGGAGCGGAAGTTATAAAGAAGCACAGCCCATGCCTTGAAGGAAATAACAGGTCAGGCAAGCGAGGAGATAGTCCTCCAGGATCTGTAAAGCAGGGCAGATGGGGATAAGTTAGTATTTAGGGGTTAGAGAGCCTGAGAGCAGAAAGGGAGAATGAAAGTCCTCTGGCTTAGGACATTTTCATGGAGCAGATGGTACTTGAGTTGGGCTTGCCTATTTAATTTAGCCTCATCCTTATTCTCTTCCAAAGTGATGTTGTAGACGTCCAGAGAGAAATTGACTAATTTTCATCTTGGTCTCAGCTCTTTAAGAGGATCTTCAGCTGTTTGACTCCAGTTTTCATATAAGCCCAGCTATCATATATATACCCCTTTACATATATGTCCACCACATCTCACATTCCAGGCTCTATAAGAACCAGTGTTTAGAATTCCCAACATCCCTTTCATCTCTGGGTTTAAGGTACAACCATGGACAGGTGCACTCTCTTCCGTGTTCCCTCACCTCAGTGGCCTCATCTCAGAGGTGAAACCCGACCTATCCCTTCCCTGGTTCTGGGGTACTAGTGTTGACCAGGCTTCAAGGTCCAAGGAGAGACAAGACAGAATCAAACTGTAACTTCAGAACTATCACTGATTCCTTGACTACATTCTAGTCAAGGCAGGAAGTGCGGAAACACTGGAGACAGGACGCTGTTTATCTTCTCTGAAACTCCCATGGTGGTGGAGAGGCAAGAGTTTGGTTGTTCTAAACCATAGCAGACATAGAAAGGGAAGAACTAGACAGGTGCTGTTAATACACTTCAAGGATAGAAAGGGAATGGGAACCTGAGATTTTCTTGGCTTGGGCTTCTCTAGTGAATGAGATAATGAAGGCATCAAGCATCAGGCCTTGGGGCCAGTAGAGTAGTGGGGTCAAGGGCAATTCAATACACTGAAGTATGACCTGCTTCTTCACACCATTTCCCAAGTTAAACAGGTTAGAAACCTTGGTGTCACTGTCAAATACTATATCCCCCATAACCAGCAAGACTTTTGCCCACCAACACCTTATCTAAAGTCACTCATATCATCTGTGTCTTTCCATTCCCACTGTTCCCATGACAGGCTTGGACTAGCCTTCTGTATCCACTCTTTGTCCTATCCCGCATATCTTATGCATTCAAATTAATCTTCTAAAGAACAGTTTGAACACTTCAATGTTTGTAACTGATGCTTTTCTTTTGGGTCTTTAAAGGGAGGACTATATTTTTTTCTCTCTAATACCAGAACCTAATAGAGAATTTGACACATAACAGATGCTTAGTACATGTGTTTATAGTAAGTATACAAACACCATGAACATAACAATTTCTGAAAATTAAATCCCAGTAGAGAAAATACACATTTATATCTAGTTTCAGGGTCTCATGGAAGTTGAGATAGGTCTAGGCAACTTCCACTTTTTAAGTTGTTAGTTTATTAAAAATCTGAAGAAATAACTACAAGTGGTTCAAAAGCATTTTGCTCTCAACACAAAAACATAGGTTCACAGAAACGTGCTACTCATGATTACAACATTTAATCTTTGTGTACTACTTATGAGAGTTGTGGCCAGTAAAGAGACCCAAGTTTAAAATGTGATGGTTATCTTATTCTTTCAATCCTGTCATTGCATCTCTGTATGTCTGTGGATTGCTTAATTCAGAAATAAGGTCAAAAGTCTAAATGGGAGACTCTTAATGAATGTGAAGCCTGAGAAAAATGGCCTTCTGCCAGTCTCACACCATTATGGGCCCTACTCAATTTATACTTCTGGCCATTTGCCATTCTTGACAGCAGAACAAGAGAAAAGCAGCCTGCTATTGATCAATGTATTCTATCAGTCATTCATGGGAAAAAAAAAATCTGCTATACACCAGGCACCAGGTACAGAGAAAGAAACAATACAGATGTGGTCTCTGAGTTGACAGAACTCTTTATCTAGTGGGGAGTATAGGCAATAAATAATCACATAGAAATAGTGTTCAATAAAACAAGGCAACATGAGAACTTAAGAGTGGGAGAGAGTGCAGGACAAAATGCATCTTTCAGGTGGGGTGTCAGGGAGACCTTTGTGGGCAGGAGATATTTTAGCTAGGACATTCAAGTTACAAAGGATCCAGGAAAGGCAAAGATAATGGAAAAGCATTCCTGGCTGAGGGAACAGTGGTGTGAAGGTCTCTAGGTAGCAGGAAGTTTGGTATACTGAAGGAGGCGGGAGAGATCCGGCTAGTGTAGCAGGACTGTGATGAGCTTTCTATAGGCAATGCCTCCTACAGAGTCCTCGTAAACAGTGTACACTGGGGTTTGCAACATGGAAGATCTGGTAGGAGGAGAGGCTCTGCCAATACCACGCAAGGCCTTCACAGACATGTTAAGAAGTTTGTGATACGACCAGTCAGTTTTCATAATACCAAAGTGTAATACAGGAAATTTGAGAAGGCTTAAATAACCAGGATGGACTTTCATCTTGAGACATGAATGAGGAAATGAACTTGACAGCCTTTCAATGTTCCTTCTATTTTGGAGAACCAGAGATTTTTGTATACTTGGGATAGAGTCCTCTATAATAAAGCTCTGGTATTGAAAAACTCTTGAGAAATGAAGATATACACATTTCCAACACATTAAATCATTAACAGAGAGGGATTTCACCCAAGTTGAAAAGAATTAATAGGAATTTTAGATAGTTTTAATAGTAATTGAGCATAGAATCTTACATGCTTGGTCTTGCAACAACAGAAAGTCATCCTGACCAGAAACATTTTGAAGATAAAACAAGGTTCATCTTTAGGGTATTCCAAATGGCACTGGTATGAGCCATATGAATCCAATTTGAAAAAAGTTAAGATTTCCAGTGTAAATGCTATGACAGAAGCTATGGCAATCATGGTGACAAGGAGGATGTCCTTAAACGGGAACCTAAGTCATATGCGCAACTGGGCCAAAGAAGGTAAAAGAAATAATGGCTGGCAGAACAGACTACTCAGGGTCATTTCAACAGAGTACTTTTCCCCTTCTCAAATATGTTACTTAAAAAAAGAATGTTAAAAATGTTTTGGAGATGAAGGAAATTTCATTTGCTTTCCCCCTTTGTCAGGAAAAAGGTTTGTGTATGTGTTCTTATAATGCAACACAATCACTAAAGAATCAGAGGACCATACACTACTAGACAAAGATATGTATCTGCAAACAGAACCCACAAAACTAGGTCAGTAGTAATTTAAGTATGAATGTTTTAAATGCATAAAGATGCAAATTCATATTTAATACTAGGTCAAATGCAGCTGGGAAGAATTTAGTTTTCTAACAGCAGTTCAGCTATTGCTAAACCTGATTTTGGTCAACAGAAAAGATAATTTAATTGCATGTCTCCCAAACTAAAATAAATCTAAATGTAAAATTCATTTTACAGGGATAATACCTTTGCTTCCCCCCCGCCTCTCTCTCTCTCTCTCTCTTTTCTTCTACCCAATTTCTACAAATCAGTAGGGAAGATAACAACGTTTTTTCTCTTTTAAGCAAATTATATTTTTGATACACAGGGTACTCATATATTTTTCTAGAATAAATATGATAATTATAGTGATATTATTGGTATAAGTTTATTACAATTATATGGCAGAGTGCTCAGATCAAATCTAATAAAAACAGTTTTATCACCCTGCATTGGAGGAACCCAGACAAGATAAATTACATGCAGAAAAGAACCAAATAGAAGACAATTCCACTGGAATCCTCATCTAAAAGGCTCCACATCTTAAAGTACTGAGAGGATTTTATTATGAATCTGCACCACTGCATGAACTCCATGATGACATCAAACAGAGTTCTAGTTATATTTAAGTCTTAAATCTGAAGAGAAATCCTAGTGATAAAATCTGAGGGTTTCTTGTAAATCAAATGGCAAACAACCGCCCATTTCCTTACAGAGGAATATTTTAAGTTTAGCTCTTTGATTCAGAATTGGAAATGATGCTAAAACAGGTTTCTGAAAAAATTAAACTGTAAACTGTCATATTCCATCCCCCTGAATGTGAATGAGCAGAGCCTCTAGGATAAACTTGATTAACATAGAAAAGGGTAAAATCTTATTTCTGGTTCTACAGAATAAAAGATTTCTTGAAACACCCCCAAACTGTGTTCATACTGTCCAAATAATAGCACATGCTATTCTTTTACTACTCAAGCAAATGTTCTCATTTTAAAGAAAGTTGCTTCCGTGTTGTTTTTTTTTTTTCCTAACATCTCTTATTAAAACTAGGCTGTTATATCCAGTGGTTTAGAATTGGCTGTTTAGCCTCAAACCCACCTTTCTGCAATCTGAGTTGAGAACAGGCCTGTCTCAATGACAACAATGATAATAATAATAATACAAAAAGCAAACTGGCAGCACTTACTAGGTGCAGATCTACAGTGTATGTTGTCATTTCCTTTTAAAAATCACCTGAAAGTTGGTATTATTTTACTTCTCACATAAAAGAGGAAATGGCACATATGGACGTTAAGTAATTTGTTCAATGTTACACATATAGGTAATAATAGGTCAATTCATTAGACCTAAGAGCCCATGATTTTTATTACTCTCCTTCATTATTTCTCTACTGTTTAAGAGCACAAAGCACCCAAACAATAGAAAGAGAGTGACCTAAGGTTTCTAGGTACTCTGTAGGCCTCACAAAGGCTGGAGATGGACAAAGACCTCCAGCTACATTGTGGAGTCTTAAGACAGACTATTTGTGACTCCTAGGCCAGGCCAGGCCAGAAACACAATGAATAAATTCTGCAGCTCTAGGAGGACAGCAGAGAACAGTAGTGAAGGAAGAGCTCAGGTTCTAGTGTTGGTTAAACCAGGGTTCAAATCCTGACCTGGGTGCTTGACTTTGTTACTTAATCTTCTCAACTTAAGTTTCTTCTACTATAAAATAAAATGATAATAGCATCCATATCAAAGTTTTAAGTTATAATAAAATAATGCATATAATGTTTATACATTATACTAGATACATGATAAGTTCTAATAATGTTAGCTATTACTTTTATGGACTTGGTAGAGACTAAGTAGCACTCAGGAACTAACTCCTCACAGGGAGCACAGTTTTCCCATACTCATATTTCTGATACTGAATGGACATCTAAAAGGTTACATGCTTCTTGGCTATTCAATGCCATAACTGACAAAAAAGGGAAGGGTGGTCTCTGCCTTGCATATCAGAAAGGAAGTGGGCATTACTGACCGAGCCGATGAGGTTGGCTCTGTAACTTGGCGCTGCACACGGACGCCATGGGCACAGTTCTCCTGGACCCCCGGCTGGGTGGAGAGGGGAATGTCAGGGGAGGTGTGGCTGATCTTCATGGAGGAGTCAGGGCAGGGTGTGGGTAGATCTAGGAAGTCCTCACTGTTCTCCTGCTCATTGGTCTCTGTGTCCGTGCAGTTAAAAGGTTCCTGGTTGTCGTCTTTGCTACCAGAGAGTAGGCCTCGTTCTCGCCATGGAACCCAGCAGAGTTTCCAAGACACGAAGAGAGACACGCCAAAGAGGGCAAGACCACAGGCAGTGACCACAAGGGTCAGCAGGCTCACTGAGATATCTGAAAAGAAGCAAAGATCAAAGGTCAGTGTGATTGTGCTTCCAATATATATCCATTGCACTGTGTGAGAAGAATCACAGTTTCATCCATTTATTCCTAAGGAGGTGATTGCAGGAGGCCAGGCTGGGGGATGCTGCAGGGTCACCTGATTCTGGGGCAGTAACAATGAGAATTTGGACGCAAACCAAAGGACCAGCAAAAGCAGAGAGAAGGTAAGATAACACGCAGGATGTGTATAGAAACAATGAGAAGCTTGTTCCGCAAGTTGATTGAGACCCTATCCTACATGCAGCACAAATCATTAACATTTTCTGAGCAGGGTACTTGCAATTGTTATTTAAAATTACTGTGTCATCTCAGAGAGCTATATAATGCAATTTGGGAATTAAATTACAACTTTTTAAAACAAGAGACACTAGGGTGTTTTTTTTTTTTTTCACTTTTGCTATTAATTTTAAAAGATCTAAGCAAAACAGAGCTCAAGGTGGGATCCATGATGGCAGGCCAGAGGGAGGCAGCATTCTGTGTTGCTCTGAGACCTGGGTCTCAACTAGTGGGAATACTGCTTTGCAGACAGCAACAGAGGACCCCTCCACAGCTGATCCTGGCACAAGAATCACAGCCGCCATGCTGCACAGGGCCCCAGGCCTCAGCATTAGAAAAGGACTCCCTACTCCCAGACTACTAGCCCACGCAGGTCTTGCGGGTGCCTCAGAAGGACCACCAACATCAGCAACAGCACAGAATTCCCAGACGCCTCGCAGGAAGGACACTCAGCCACTACCCATGCACAGGAACTTCGGCTGCCACTCCTGTGTGGACCCCCATCTACTAGTGTGGGGCTCCCCTGGTCGCCTCCTTCTTGGGACTCGACAGCTACTGCCATAGTCCCCTACTCAGGGTAGCCTGCCTGCACCTAGGGACATCACAGGCTCTTCAGAAAGCCGACAGTTGCAACACTGCATCATCTCTGAACATATTACACAATGCCATGGCCCAGCTCCCCCCACCCAACCTGACACCCCATGGTTGAACGCAGCTGCCTCCATCCTGGATCACCTCCATCACCATCTTTAGTCGGGGCAACTACCAGTTTGGAACACCAGATAGCCAGGTACCCATAATTTTCTAATTCCCCCCAATTCCCAGCAGCCGCTACATCAGCAGAGTGACTGTCCAATACAAACAGCCCTCTGGGACAGGTGCGCAGCCACCAGAGTGCACACACAAGACACCTGGAGAGAAAGGTTCCTGATTAGAAAGAAGAAAGGAAAGGGTAAGGGAGACACACTTTAGAGACTAATTTAGAGGGCAGGAACTGTGAGGTCTACAGGCAAGATGAGGAGATAAGACCCAGCACCCACGTCAAAGGAGCAGACTGCAAAGGAGATCCTTGAGGTGCAGTCTCCCAACTGCATTGACGGGTGCCACTTCCAGGTGCCCTCCACCCAAGACCAACCCTCACACCCTGGTAACCCCCACCATCCTGAGGGTGGAGATACCAACTAAGAACAGACAACACCATCTATTGGATGAGAAGAGAAGCAGGAAAGATACTTATCTCCAACCAAAACAATCCTTGTTTCTTCCTTCGGAGATTTTTTTTTTCTTCTCTCTCTTTATTCTCCAGTCCTCACAACCCCAACATATATGAAACAAAGTACTTTGCATGAATTAGGACACTGAGGACTGAGACAACTGAATACTATATTACAGTTGCGTTGCATATTCCTTTTGTTTGTTTGTTTTTTCTCCAAATTTTACTATTTTAACATTTTTATTTTTCTTAATATATATGTGTGTTTGTCTTATGTTCTTTACTGTCTTCCCTCTTACTTGTCTACCCCAAATGACTACCTCTCTATTCTCCTGCTACTAACCTTCTTCTTTAGATTTCTCTTTCACACTTCCTAAGATATAATAACTCTATATCCTCATCTCATACCTCCTCAGCATATCTTCCTACACCTCACCCCTGAATCTTTTTCCACCATCAGAAACTGTAAACACTTTTACAAACCTACTGATTATGTTGTAGATAATAATTGAATTCATCATTTCTGTACATTGTGACCAAACTGTAAACGTCTTAACAACAACTATTTATTTTAAAAGCCATGAGAGAAAAGAATCAGATCACATATAGGGGGAAACCAATTAGTTTACGTATAGATTTTTCAACCTAGACCCTAAAAGTTAGAAGATCCTGGAACAACATATATCAAGCTCTGAAACAAAATGGATGCCAACCAGGGATTTTATATCCAGTGTATCCAGCAAAATTAAGTTTGGATTGTATGATGAAATAAAAACCTTTCATGATTAAAAAAAAAAAAGTTAAAAGGATTTATAGCTAGAAAACCTGTACTACAGAACATACTTGGCAAAACAGTCTATGAAGAGGAAATGAAAAACAACAATGAAAATCAGCAGAGGGAGGTATTACACCAAAGGAAAGCTAATCAAAGGAAAAACCAAGTCAAGTTAAATAACAAAAGTGGCTGAAGGAGAAAATGAATACAAATCATTTTCTCAATGATAACCCTGAATGTTAGTGGCCTAAACTCACCAATCAAAAGGCATAGGCTACCTGATTGTATCAAAATAAAAAAGAACCAACATTATGCTGCTTCCAAGAGATTTATTTCACAGGAAAAGATATCCACAGGCTAAAGGTGAAAGGTTGGGAAAAATCATACCACTCACATGGACTATAGAAGTAAGCAGGGGTTTCTATCTTTGTATCAAATAAAGTAGACTTTAAGCTAAAGTTAATCAAAAGGGACAAAGAAGGACATTTCATACTGCTCAAGGGAACTATATACCAACAAGACACAACAATTATAAATATATATGCTCCAAACAATGGAGCATTTATGTTCATCACACAAACTCTTCTCAAGTTCAGAAGTCAAATAGACCACAACACAAAAATTCTGGGTGACTTTAACACACCTTTTTCATCACTAGTTAGATCTTCCAAACAAAAGCTGAACAAATAATACAATCAATAACTCAATAATACAATCATTAACTTAGACTTAACTGACATATATACAATAGTTCATCCTTCAACAAGCGAATACACTTTCTTTCAACAGCACATGAATCCTTCTCTAAAATAAACCATATATTATGCCACAAAGCAATTCTTAACAAATACAAAAAAAGTTAAGATACTACCCTGCATTCTATCAGATCATAATGGAAGTAAATTAGAAATCAATGATAAAATAAAAAATAAAAGCTATTCCAACAGCTGAAAACTAAATAATAGGCTACTGAATGAATAATAGGTTGCAAAAGACATCAAGGAGGAGATTTAAAAATTCTTGGAGGTAAATGAGAACACTAATTCAACATATTGAAATCTCTGGGACACTTGAAGGCAGTACTAAGAGGAAAGTACATTGCATGAAGTTCAGTCCTTTTTTCTTAAAAAAAGAAAAAGTCAACAAATAAATGACCTAAGACTACATCTCAAAGTCCTAGAAAAAGAAGAACAAGTCAACACCAAAAGCAGTAGAATACAGGATATAATTAAAACCAGAGCAGAAATCAATGAAATTGAAACAACAGAAACAACTGAAAAAATTGCAAAACAAATAGTTGGTTCTTTGAAAAAATAAACAAAATTGACAGACCTTTAGCCATGCTCACAAAGAGAAGAAGAGAGAAAACTCAAATCTCTAACATACACGATGAAAAAGGAAATATCACAACAAACAGAAATACAAAAGATAATTAGAAATTATTTTGAAAACTTGTACTCCAATAAATATCGAAGGCACCAGCAAATTTCTAGAGGCATATGAGTTGCCCAAATTGAATCAGGATGATATACATACACAGTGTAAATGGATCAATTTCAAGCAAGGAAATAGAAGATGCCATCAGAAGCCTACTAACCAAGAAAAACCCAGGATCAGATGGATACACAGCTGAGTTCTACAAGATCTATAAAGAAGAACTGATACCTGTACTCTACAAATTTATTTCATGAAATAGAAAAAGAAGGAGCACTTCCAAACTCATTCTATGAGGCCAATATCACCCTGATTCCAAAACCAGGCAAAGACACATCAAAGAAAGAAAACTTCAGATCAATATTGCTAACGAACATAGACACAAAAATTCTCAATAAAATTCTGGCAAATTGAAAACAAAAGCATATCAAAAAGATAGCACACCACGATCAAGTGGAGTTCATCCCAGGGATGCAAGGTTGGTTCAATACACAGAAATCAATAATTATAATTCACCCCATCAATATACTTAAAGATAAGAATCAAACGATCATCTCAATAAATGCAGAAAAAGCATTCAACAAAATACAGCACCCATACATGTGCAAAACACTAGAAAAACTAGGGATAACAGGAACATATCTTTTAAAAAATATTTATTTTTTAAGTTTTTTTTAGGTGGACACAATATCTTTATTTCACATTTATGTGCTGCTGAGGATCGAACCCAGTGCCTCATGCATGCTAGGCAACACTCTACTACTGAGCCACAACTCCAGCCCCAGGAATATATCTTAACATTGTAAAAGCTATCTATGCTAAACCCCAGGCCAACATCCTTCTAAATGGAGAAAAATTGAAAGCATTCCCTCTAAAAATTGGAACAAGACAGGGATGCCCTCTTTAAAAACTTCTATTTAACATAGCTCTTGAAACTCTGGCCAAAACAATTAGCAGACAAAAGAAATTAGAGGGATACACATAGGAAAAGAACTCAAATTAGCACTACTTGCCAACGATATGATTCTATACCTAGAAGACCCCCAAAATTCCACCAGAAAACTTGTAGAACTAGTAAATGAATTCAGCAAAGTAGCAGGATACAAAATCAACACCCATAAATCAAAGGCATTTCTGTATATCAATGACAAATCCTCTTAAAGGGAAATGAGGAAAAGTACCCTATTTACAACAGCCTCAAAAAAAAAAAAAAAACACTTGTGAATCAACCTTATTCGGCATTAAAAGAGAATAAAATTATAGCATTTGCAGGTAAATGGATGGAGTTCGAGAAGATAATGCTAAGTAAAGTTAGCCAATCCCAAAAACCCAAATACCGAATGTTTTCTGTGATATAAGGAGGCTTTTTATAGTGAGTTTGCGGGGGGCGGGGAGGAATAGATAAACCCTAGGTAGGTAAATGGTGGGAGGGGGAAGGAGGGGCATGAGGGTAAAAATACTTTATATACAACCAGAGATATGAAAAATTGTTCTCTATATATGCAGTATGAATTGTAATGCATTCCACTGTCATTTATATAACAAGTTAGAATTTTTAAAAAAAAGAAAGTAAAAAAAAACAATAGAGCCCAAGACTTCTGTGAATTTTGTGCTTCAAGAATACCTACCACTAAGTGTACAGGTTCTCAGGACCCAGGACAGACTGTCACAATTTGAGTTTCCCAAGTAACAGACCCTGAAACGAGTTACTTAAAAGCAAGAAGTTTATTTAGAAGGTGAAGAAAACATGAAGAAGGAAAGAGAGGAGAACTAGAGGTTAACCCTGCAGGGAGGATATTTACAACTCAGAATTACCCCACACAAGGGAAGAGGGACTTGGGTTGCTTATCTACAAACTCCCTTTAGTCACTGACTTGAGGGTGGCTCTCAAAGGCATTAAATGCCTGCCTTTTCAAGCTACAGCACACGTAGGCAACATGAGCTTCAGTGGCAAGAAAAATCCCAAGCTACAGTCAGTACAGAGGTGATAGTAGAGGTTGACAAGCATGCACTGAAGTGGTAAGGGGGAGGGGCATGGCAGTTGATGATTGCAACTGTACATGACCACAGTCCTGAAGCCATGACGTAGCCAATGCCTGTGTTCCTAACTTTCAGTACAGAGCCCAATTTCCTAGGTTTCCACCCCAACCTACAGTAGAACTGGGGAGGCTGATTTCAACCTGAAATCATTTCTGGCACTATTACTGTAAAGGCCACTTCTACCTGTTTTTCCTGAACTCTACTATACTCAGGAGCCCAAATAGACTCTCCTGGGATTTGCTTCTATTTGTCCATCATTATCTGTATTGCTTCCATTAAAGTTTTCTGAATGTCCACAGTACTAGGTATTATGCTAGGCTTTGGAGATACTGTATCTATAATAGGGAGCAGGACAGACTCCATACCTTCACAGATTCACATTCTAGTGAAGGAGAAAGTCAGAGATGATTTCATCCTCATAATTTTAACTATCCATGGCAACATCAATGTTCTATGATCTCTGACAAATTGCTGAGGCATGTACGGATCCTCCTACAAGCAAGCCACTTACCTACTGAGTGAAGCTGATCAGCTACCATGTGTGTGCTTTGGAACATTACTTTGAAGGCACTTGATCATTCTTACCAAATGACAGCACTGTTGCTTCATGAAAAATTGCTCTTGAGAGAAAACCAACTTCCAGTTTAGTAATGGATCTACTAGATCACCCAAAAGCCTCCCAAACAATCTTTGCCCTTGTGGTGAGACAATATTACATCTCTATTTGAAAACATTTGGGTTCTGGTTCTAACATGGGTGAGCTGGTACAAATATTGGTCTCTTCTGTTTCTTTAAATCCCACTGAAATGGGATAAGCAATGGAAAACAAGGAAGGGTACCATCAATCCATCACTGAGCCAGTAACTTTACAGAATTTCTGGAATTTAGGAAAAGCCAATCAGTGCTGAACACCTAACAAAGACAAATGAAGGGACACTGAGCACAAATAAAAATTAAAAATATCAGGTGCAGGAACAGGGAGAGGGATAAGAGTCAGTGAAGACAAAGTGAAATGTACTACAAACTACACTTCACAGAGCCCCAACATGGGGTGAGAAAGAACATGATTTGACCGAAGGCTCCACTTGGCTGACAGCTCACACAGCAGAGCAAAAAATTTATTGCTGCAGACTCCTATGATAAGTGGTAGGCTGGGTGCACAAGGAAGGAGACCCGGTTCCAGATAATCAAGCTGCCCCCCAAAATACCAATTTCCACCCCCCCTCAATAGGATTTAAAAACAAAACAGGCTCTGTAGAGTTGTGAAATCCATTAATATATTCTGTAATCCAAATGGAAGCAAAACTCCTTCCCCGTGAACTGCTAATTACTTCAGCTTTGTCCTGACATAGACCTGGTTTGAAAACTATTAGCAAAGACTAAAGGAAGGACATGCTGGGAGGCAGTAAGGTTTAGGAACGTGAGGTGATAACTGTATTAAATCCACTAAGTAGTTACTCTCCCCTGCCACAGTCTTCCTCTCCCAGAAGCCAGCCTAAATCTCAGTCCTCTGATGTCCTGGACATGTGGCTTGATCTGGCTAGTGAAAGGTGAGTGGGTATGGTCCATTCCACCAGAGCTCTTGCCTTAGGCATAATGAGTTCTCAGATTAGGGCTGATCTTCCAGTTTGTCTGTGTAGCATAAAAAGACTTGTGGCATAGGCCCAAAGTCCAAAATGAAAAATAAATTTAAACCTGACCCACAGGCTACTGCAGAGCTGCAAGCAATTCACAGATCTGTGAGCAAAACCTGAATATTTGGTTTTTAAGTTGCTAAGATTTTGAAGGGATTTGTTGCCATGGCAAAAAAAATTGACTAATAGGCATGACTGTCCATATTTACTGTCCAAAGCTGAGATACTTTAAAGAGGGAAAAGGGTTATATTAATAACTACATGGGGATAAGATACTTAACCCAGAATTGTCCAGGGCAAACTAGGACATATGGTCACCCTGGACTTAAGAATCCCACGAGTCTGAACTCATCAGCTTAGTACAACATGACTTCTCAGGATTTAGCTTGGCATAGACAACATGCCAAATAACTTGAAGCCTTCGGCCCACTTTTACTTGTAACCAGAGGGCCCCCGACCCTCCTCAAGAACAACTCCAGCTTATTAGCTGGTTTCTAGCTGATGCACTCAAAAGACAGCTTGCTCAGGCATGAGGAGCCATGACAACAGAGATCTTGTCCATTTTAAAACTCAATGCATCTCAAACAGCTCCTGGCATATACTAGGCATTCACTAAATGATGAAGCTCATTGGAGCAGCGCTGTAGACACCTTCTGCCAAACCTGAATTATTGTTGCATAGGTTTGTGGACTATAAACTCTGAGGGGTAATAGTCACATTCATAGTCTTCCACATTTTTGTGCATATGATTATTATAAAAAATTCTAACAAATGATAAGAGTTGATTTTTATTATTTGCATTAAGATGCCATGTGAGTTAGGAGTGAGCCAAGGAACACCTGACAGGAGAAACCAATGATGGTATACACTGCCACACAAGTCACTAAGTGTAATCATCAGGAGTTCTGTTACAAATAGTTCAGTGTGCCTGCTAGCTGCTATATTTGTGATTTTTGTCCCTCTTGTCAGAAAGAAGTAGGAGTCACTATGGCCATACTCCCCACCTCAGATCCAGGACCTTAGCAAATAGACAGAGAATCAGTTTAGAATCACAGAATAGTTTTATTTTTGAAAGAAGTTATTTCTCAAGTTAGGTGGTAAGTATGTGATTATTTGTCTTATTATTAATCTTAAGGTATATGTATTCATTACATTTACTCTTTGGCATATATAGCATATTTAACAGCAAAAATTGAAAGAAAATAGTGGCAATAAAAATAATGAGATATTTTTTCTACAGAATAAGAACAGCATAATTGGTTCTTTCATTCAAGGATCAAAAAATAACAATATGGTGCTGAAGGGATTAAAGGAGGTGAATAGCATACCAGTTTTGATTTAGATCCCTGAAGGTACTTCTGCTTTGGTGGGGGGTGATGGTTCATGAAACTGTACCAACAACTGTGTGGAATGCATCTTTCCCAGGGAGGCAATATGGAATAGGATGCGCTGCAATTAGGCTCCAGTAATACCCTATGTGATGTACCACAGCAATGTCCCTGCAACACCAGACACAGCACTCTGTTGGACCTCTGGACTCAGTAATATCCTAGTTGGACGTATATAATTCTAGGGGCTCCATAAAGCCTAAAAGAGTGCAAAAATTATGGCAATTTAGAATGGCAAAAATTATTGGCTAATGAGTCAAAAGCCTGAATGCCCATACGATTCATATGGACCAAGAAACAGTAGTTATCACCCTAAGGTATGAAGGGCCAGGAAGAACACATGAGCACTGTAAAGTCATGGGACAAATAGAACAAATCAGCAGATTGAAAGTCTTCAACCATGCTGAGCTATCAGAGCAAATGGACCCTGAAATGAAACAAATTCATGTAAGAGGCAAATTAATTTGTGAACTGAGATTTATAATATCACAGCTAAGAGCAAGAAGCATGGCAATAGCAGTAACCAGAAAGACACTCTTGAGATCCTTCTGATCTAGAAATAAAATAACATGATTGACTAAACAAAAGAAATATTCAAGAGGTTAAAGTGAAGGAACTTAACTGAACATAGACCAAAAACAAAGCAAAACAAAACAAAAAACAACTCAAGACTTCAAACATATAAACAAAATTTAAAGGCTGTACAATATTCACATAGGAGGCCTAATATCAAAAGTTAGGAAGATTAGGAAGGAGAAAATGAAGGTAAAAATCATCAAAGGAAAAATTTAAAATTCTCTAGAAATGAAGGACAAATTGACAGAGTGCTCTGATCACTTATAATAAGATAATACCTTAGATGCATTATTGTGACATTTCAAAGCATTAAGATAGGACAGAATCACAAAACTTAAGAGACAAAAATAATAAGGACACAAAGAAATGTTCTCATACTGGCACTGGACTTCTCATCAAAAATAGCAGATAATGCAATAATGTCTGCAAACTTCTAAGAAAAAACTACATTCAATTTCGAATTCTCTACCCAACATGTTACTATGTTGGGTATGAGAGTTGCAAAAGCCAGTTTTAGATCTGCAAGAAGTTAGAATGAACACTTTCCACGGATCTATCATAAGAACTTATTAAAGGATGACTGAGGAGATTAAAATGAAACAGAAGAAGACACAATATAGGAATATTTTATAATATCACAGATAAGAGCAAGAAGCATGGCAATAGCAGGAAAAATTGTCCTCAACTCAGAAAACCAGTGAAACAAAGTCTCAGAGAGGAGGCAGTGCAGCCTGGAGCAGTTATATTATTAAGCAACTAAAATCACTACACAGTTAAGAAACAAGTATAAAACAAGGAAATCTGAACTGGAAATCTAATGATATTAGAGCTTATCACTAATAACTATTAAGTGTGATAATCAAATTGTGGTTATGTTTTATACATACATATGGAAATATGTGCTATGATGTCTGGAATTTGCTTCAAATTATAGATGAGATCACATTGACCTTGAGTTGATAATTACTAAAACTTTTTTTTTATGTGTTGAAACTTAGTTTTGAATGTGTGGAGGCTATTTTATTATTCTCTCAACTTTTGAATAAATGGGAAGTAAAAATAAAACACTCTTTGGTAAAGGGCAAATGTTGATCCCTGACTCCAACCTTAAGACATTCTTATTTAAGAGGTCTTAGGTGAGGTCCAGAATCTCTGTTTTTAACAATCTTCTCAAATCTCAGAAGAATCTTATACAGATGGCCTGTAGATAACACTGAGTAAATCTATATGAGTATGTGTGTGTGTGTGTGTGTGTGTGTGTGTGTAGATATAGATATATATGAATTATATATGTGTGTGTGTTCAGAATACAAGATACCTTCCTGATCCTAAGATAATTGTTCCTTGGGGGCCTAATAAAGATAACACCGGGAAATTTTGTTATGGAAATCAGGTCATGGGGAACTTGAGGATATCACATGGTGCCTTAACAGAGAAAGTGGTAATATAATTAGATAGAGGAAACAGGCAAGACCAGACAACCTTACAATGAGATTTTCAGTGAACACAACCAATGAGAAACACTGTATTAGGACCTTAGGGATCTTCCAGTATATTCCATGTGAGAATTCCCTCATTGATACTCTTTCATGTGACTACGAAGTCTTCATTTAATATTTCATTTTCAGTATTGTTAAATTTTATACAATGAGTATATATCACTTTTGCTATTAAAATGGTACTGTGAACCTAAAACTGCTCTAAGAATAAAGTCTATTAAAATAAATAGAAGAGGAAGAAAGGGCAGGAAAGGGAGGGAGGAAGAGGAGAAGAGGAAGGACGACTGTTGAATAATTCTGACGACTCGATAATTCTGAAATTATCGAGTGAAGGAGAATTTAGCTCCATACACACCTCAGTAGGCTAGAGGGTATTTTCTAAATGGTAATGCTGATGCATTTTGGAAAAGAAGCATGCAATAGATTTAAGGTTAAAATGAGATGCTTTGGTGATTAAATGATTGAACTGAAGTTGTCTGGGAAATGTGATATTGCAGAGACATTGCTCTGTAATTATACTATAGGCAACACAGCACAGTAGCTGTGAACACAGATTCTTTTGTTTTTCACTTTTAGATCCCCTTTTATTTTATTTTTTCCTCCTAATTCTTGAGTCACAAAGTCAAGATTTGCACCCTAACATTATTGTATAATCTTAGATAAATTTCTCTGTATCTTGTTTTGTTATAGTAATATTGGGATCATAATCTCTGCCTCTTAGGATGGTAATGAGTACTCACAAAGGTGCTGGTGCTCAATGTAAAGAAGTTACTGTGCTTTTGTGGTGGTTGTTGTTGTTTTTTCCATGATGTATCTTAGGATGAAGCTACTTCATGTCCAGTCTTATCCTTATAAATCATAAGGGTCTGCCAACAAGTGATCAGCTTGGTTACAAAATAGTGAGGCCTTTGGCAGCTTTATAAAATGGGCTGGTACCAAGCAAAAAAGAGATGTTCAATCAGTGCTTAGTGAACTGAATTACTAAGGAAAGAGAAGGACCTCCTATTGTACAACTGATATTTGCTAAGAATTAAACTACTAGTCAAAATAAATAAAACTAGTCCTTGCCTTCAAGAAACCACTAGTCAAAAGAATTTCCATACTGCTATTCACCATTCACTGAGAACTACTATAGCCCAAAAGTCAGAGGTATGCAGCCATGTCTGGAATTCAGAGAAGGCTTCTCATGTGACTAAGACAGAAATTAGTCCCAAGAAGTGGTGTGCTGGTGGGAGGAGGGGGTGTGTGCTATAACAAAACCCTAAAAATGTGGGAGCAAGATAATGTGTAGAGACTGGAAGAATTCTGGGATGTGTACTTGAAAAGGTCTACACTGAATGGACCATTAAGGGTGATTCTGGTGAGGACTCAAAATGAACAGGAGAGCTGTACAGAGAGCCCAAATCTTCTCAGAAAAATACCTAAGTAATAAACACAAGCATATTGTTGGTAGAAATATTGTAAAGGCTATCATGATGAGGTCTCAGACAGTAATGAGGAACAAGTTATCAGAAACTAGTGGGAAAAAATGACACTTCTTATAAAGAACTTGGCTAAACTGTGTTCATGCTTTACTGTTTTGTGGGAGGGAGAACTTGTGAGCTAGATATTTAGCTGAAGTTATTTCTAAGCAAAATGTTGACAGTATGGCTCCTCCTGGCTGAAAGAATAAAATTATAGAAGAAAGAAATCATTTTAACAAAAGACAAAATTACTATTAAGCAAAAAGGAACTAGAATTTTAAGATTTGGAAAATTTGGGGCATATCCATATTTCAAAAAATGAGAAAGCATGTTAAATAAGAGAACACTAAGGATACGGCCAAGCAAACCTTTGACAAGTAGGTTAATATGAGTTGCACCACGGATGCCTCAACTAGAGAGTTGACAGTTTGAATGAAGGGGAAGGTAATGGGAAGGAACAAATGAAGGCTGTCGGATTTGGATTTTGCAGGATGATACCACAGACCTAGTTAGCTGGAAACACATCCTATTTTTCAAAACAGGAGAAAAATGATCCAGAAGAAGATTCAGAGATTACCCAATCTACCCTTTAGAATCAAAAGGGGGGTCATAGCCTTGCTTTCAACAGACCAGATGGCCTCCACCCAGAGCTGCCTGGGAACAGAGCTGCCCAGAGGCATGGATATGGGGCCACGTGGAAGAAGCCTGGAGGTTCAATTCATGTTTGGCAGAGCTGGGGAAGCAAGGTAAGAGCTCCCTGTGTCCAGAAGGAGGGGCCACTGCCCCAGTGGTCCAAAAGGCAAAACCTTAGCCCAGGGTTCCTAGAAGGAACAGTACTGTGCCAAAAGTATTGTTTTAAGCTTTAAGACCTCCTGGAGTTTTCCTTGCAATTTGGACTGACTTACTCTCTTACTTCTTTCTTCCTTTTGGACTGTAAATACCTATCCTATGCCCGTCCCTCCACTGTATCTTGGAAGCTTATAATCTGGTGTCAAAGGTTCATATTTGGAAGAGAATCTGTCCATATCTTGAGTCTCACCCATATCTGATTTACATTAGATTTTGTCTTTAAGACTTTAGAGTTAATATAATAAATGTATTTTTCAAGTAAAGAATGTTTTGAACGACCAACAATAAAAAAAAAGAAAAAAAAACATGGATATTAAGGGACTTCAATACAACTTACTTTTAATTCTAGATTAGTTTTTTTCCCCCTCAAAATTCATATGTATAAGCCCTAACCTTCAATGTGATAGCTATTAGTAGGTGGGGCCTATGGAAAGTGTTGAGATTATTAGTCTCTTTATACAAGGGACTCCAGAGAGATCCTTCACCTCTTCTGCCATGGAAGGACACAGTGAGAAGATGGCCTCTGTGAACCAGGCTGCAAATCCTCACCAGACACCCTATGTGCAGCTATTTTGATCTTGGACTTCCCAGCCCTTAGAATTGTGAGAAATAAATTTTTGTTGTTTATAATCCACCCAGTCTATGGTAATCTGTTATAGCAGCCTGAACAAACTAAGATACCAAGATAAGCCCTGAACCAAGTCCTACTTATGACCACTTTACATATACAAAAATGAAACCCAAGTAATCTGGCTATGGGTTCAACAGATTTCACTGGTTGAAAAGGGCAGCAAGGGTTTCTGTGTACGACCATGCACACTACACAGGTTACTACCTGTTCAATTTACATAGTAGCTTGAAAAAGATCTTGCATATTCCAAGAGACGTAGGCCCAGCTTTGTGCCACTTATATTTTGTGACCGTGAGTAAATCACTGCCCCACTATGGCCTGGATGTGGCTCTCACATTCTGTGGTTCTTATAAAACTGCCAAATGACCTTAGGTTCAACACAATGTCTGTATCTCAGGCTGAAGCCATTATAATAATTCCCATTAGTGACCACAAGTCAAGGAGTGCTATCCAACTGGAGGCTATAATTTAGGGCCATTCCTCCCTTTTATTTTTGCAGCAGACAGGGTGCTTTCTTAGCACTGGCTTATGGTGAAAATTGCAAAGATTAAGGAGCATTAACTTGGGCTTGCAGGAGCCATACCATTATTAAGGTATTGAGCCAGGTAAACAGAGCATGCAGCTGCCTTAACTCTAAGAAACCCCAGGGCTAGTTAAATGAATTAGAACATGAAAACTGGCAATGGCGTTAGTTGCATCTTTCTGCAACTATCTTGAAGCAAGGCACATCTGTAATAGGACTTGTCTCTGATCCTCAGATCCTTTCCTCAGAAGGCTGCCAGATGATTCTGCCTATGTAACTAAGCAGCTGGCCTAAAATTAGTGTTGAGAGAACACTTGCTGTTGCACCTTCTATTTGCAAAGTGCTGTCTCATGGGTGTGACCAGCTCCTCCTAACAGTGGCATCACCACCTCTGCCTTGGCCAGATGGGGCAGGAACTGCTGAGGCTACAGAAGCTGGAGCCATGAACACTCAAAGCTGGATTTTAGCTTTTGCATCCATAATTTCTCTCCTTCAAAGCCTGTTGCACCTGAGCCTGCTGTCTATATAATGGAGGGGTTTAGGAATCATAATCAGGCTTGCTCCTCTTTCCTCTCTTTTTATTTGGTCTCTCCATAAAGTATTTAACTGGGGGAGGGGGATAGAAGTACTATAAGAGAATATTTTTACCACTCACTTATTTGGAAATGCTTGTGAAATATACTATGTTTTCTATATCATGGGATTCTGGGGTTTGGAAAGTAAATGGACACACTCAGATGTGCTAGGATTCTTGTAAAATAACAGAAAATAGATGATAGGGGTATTTGCCTGAAAAGAACAACATGAAATAAAACTCAGTGGACAGGAGATAGGCTAAAAGAGGTTGGTGTGTCCATGGGAAATCATAGTCCTGCCCTGCTAGGCAGTGCTGGGGGCAGGGCGTGGATACTGGGGTGCAGGAGCTGGCAGTTGAAGACCTGGTGTTCTGCGGGTACCCACCGGAGACTGTGGATTTTCTACTACCTGTTGTGGGCCATTTCTCACCTCTCTGATGGGGGAAAAATTCTTCCTTGCCTGGCTATGCCCTTGACTGTATATAAAAGCTTGTCACAGTGTTTTATAGTGTTTCTTGACATTCTCTTTAAGTCTAACACAGCTACACTGGCCCAATAATTCACACCTCCCAAGGACCCTTTCCTAACTTTTTTCAGTTGGAGTCCTTTACTAGGCCAGATCTGGTCTTGCTTCATTCCAATTTATGTTTAAATCTCTCATCTACCCTGTGAAACAAGATCAAAAGTTTGACTGACAAATACCTTTGTGAACCAACATTTAGAAAAAGCTCATAAAGCAACATATAATGTGAGAGTACTCCCTTCCTCCCTCCTATTTCTGGCTTGCATGAGGAGGGACTTTTCTCTGAATGATCCCGGTCACTGCTCTCACTCCTTCTCCATTCAAAGGTAATTGAGTTTTTTGATTAGAAAGCTCAGGCTTGGTTCTGCCTCCCCCATCTATTTGACATTTTCCTGCACAGGGTGTGGTGCAGCATCAGAAAGTTTGTTGTGGTTGTAAACCCCAAAGTTAGGTGGATTTTTCCTCCTGGTCCTTCCTCAGACCACAGGTAGATACCTTCAGGACAGGGGCTTAATTCTTGGACATCAGTCTAACTGAGAGCTCTCACATGTGCTCTCTGTTATGTATGCCTATACTGGTATGGCAGAGACCCCCCAACTTCTGTTGATATGAAGGGAATTAAATGGGGGATTTTTTTCAGGGGCACAGAAGCTGAGCAAGAGACAGGGTATATATAAGGAAATGACCTGGAGACTGAGTGCAGATTTTTTTAAGCACCTGTGAGAAACGCCCCAGAATCTTCTAATATTTATTGACAGAGAGAGCAGAGCTCCCTGGAGAGCTATTGAGGACAATGGGCCAATAAATTTTATGTATAAGTATCTGCAAGATGTGCATACTCCAGGCATTTCAGCTTGCAATTCTATGATTCTTAAACAATATTTTCTTTTTCAAATTAGAAACTTTAAAAATCCTATACTCAATTCAGCATTTGTACATGATGTGCTTTATAGGCAAAGACATTCTTCCATTATCTGACGAATACCGAAGCTATGTCCTACCATTTGCACAGTAAGTCCTGCAGTAAGGAACTGTAGAAGTCCAGTTTACCACTCTAAATTCACTCTCCTCCACTCTCTCCCTGGCTCTGGGTCCTTCAAGGATGACCCACATGAACTATATCCTGGCTCACCCTTGACTTTTGCTTCTGTTTAGTTTAGCTGACAGGAGCTTCTAGTGGAAAACTGGAGGCCAGGAGGAGAATGAAGTTAAGTGTTCATGCTCCTGGCTGTGTTATTGCTAAGTTATTGTGTTGCACATGCTCCTCTTCTAAAAGCCACAGCTTTTTTTCTGGGTTCTTTCAGACATATGGGTAGTGATAGATCCCTTCTATTACTGGCTCTGGAGTATGCTACCACTACCCTTTGCCGATTACCTCAAATCCTGACCATATCTTTTTTGGGGGAAAAAAACCTTTTATTAACTCTCCTCAAATTTCCTAGTTTGACCATGTTGACTGCTTCTGCTGGGAGCCATATTGATTTTCTTAGAATGGGCTGTTTTCTATTCTGGGCACTACTTTTTAGTTACCTGGGTAACCTCAGGGAACCTGTACTCCTATATGAACGGGAGATTCCTAATATACAAAAAGAGATGTGGTGAGATGGAAGGGCCTTCCAGATCTCATATTCTCAAATGGAGCAAGAAATTCTATTTCTAAAGTATCTTCTACAACCCAGCATGATGTCTGACATAAAAGGCACTTCAGGTTTGACAAATGACAAAATTCAAAGCTATGTATCATTTCCATTTTATATCCATTCCTTACTCCACTAAAAATGTGCTTCAGGAAAAGGAATTGCCAAAGAAACTGTGTGTTTAAGTATACAGAGACCTAGCATTAAGAATATTTTCTCATCATGATTGAAAATGATACAATATTCCACACTCTTCTGAACATTTAAGACTCCATTGAGGCAACGTAGTATATTGCAGGAGTATGGGCCCTGGAGGCAGGCATCATTTGTTAAATTAACTTCATAACACATTGTATTGAGCTTCCTCCTGTGAATATATTATGTAACTGGAGGTGGACAGACTTATCCAGAGAGTGTCAGAGAAATTATATCTTCAAGAGAATCTCTGATGTCTTCAAATAATCTTGTTCCTTTGGCCAAGACTAACCCTGAAAGAACCTATTTTGAGTACATTTATTCCCATTCTTTCCTGCTATTTCCCTCTCTGTCTGGCTTGAACCCTGGTCCATGCTAAAAACACAACACCATTCCAACATATAACCCCTTATCAGCATGGACCATTATACCCCCAACCAAAATGTACCCCCAGGTTATGGATCTGCCTATGCTAAAGCATGATCAGGCTTAAATTAGTTGTCAAAAACATGGGCTCTTGTGTCTCTATATTTAACAATCAACTTTCCACAAATAACATGATTTGAAGCTAACTTCCTTTCAGCAAAGATTTCATGTATTATCATGTATGGAAAGCCATACATGATAATATTATCATCAGAATGACTAATATTACTGGCATAAGACCAAGGAGTGTGATAATTAGTCTAAGGAGCAGTGATCAGTAAAGAAAAAAAATACCTAAGACTTCAATATGACTTTTAATTTTAGATGTAAAATACAAGGAATACCATTTCTTCTCAAAGTGTTCTCTGTAGGTCTATTCTCTCCACATGTTCTAGAAATGCTACCTGACAGGCAGCAGGCAGAGCTGTGGCTATGAGCAGGCACTTATGATGTTTCCTAAGACATTTCTGGAATCCTCACTTTGTTTTAAACCAAGTAGTTGTTTTTAACATTTTTTAAATTGTAGCAAAATATACATAAAAATTACCATTTTAACCATTTTAAAGTATATGATTCAACGGCATTAAGTACATTTACACTGTTACACAACCATCACCACCATCCATCTCCAGAACTTTTCCCACCATCCCCTACTGAAGCTCTGAATCCATTAAACATTAATTCCATATTCCCCATACTCTCTAGCCCCTAATAACCACTGTCAACTTTAAGTTTATATGATAAACCAAGTAGTTTGTTTCATTTGAATGAAAGTTGTCAGTAGACAGGAGCTTCACCTTGCAAACGTGTGTAAAAAATCAGGGCCAGGGGGCACAGGTATGCTGCTACATGAATGATGAGTAAAGATGAGAGTCTGGGAGTCCATCCCAAATGATGCAGGGGAGGCCGAGATGGGGAACAGGTGTTTAACCAACATTCTTCAGATCCTCTGACCTGAATAGAAATGTGATCTTCTGAGTAACCTATATCTCTAGGGGTGAAGGTAAGCTTAAGTTAGAAGTGTTCACTAATGCCAGAAATGTGAGCACTGAATTCAGGAATAAATTAGACTTCAAACAA
Source organism: Urocitellus parryii (assembly GCF_045843805.1). Lineage (NCBI taxonomy): Eukaryota > Metazoa > Chordata > Mammalia > Rodentia > Sciuridae > Urocitellus > Urocitellus parryii. The sequence continues at coordinate 56,169,251 of NC_135534.1, read as the reverse complement.
CAGCAGTAGAGAAGGCGAGGTCCTTCACCTAAAGAAGTGAAGAAACTCAGGCCAATTCACTAGCAGTAGACAAGGCAGTAGCATATGGACAAATCAGAGGTTAGCAGGCAACCAAGGCAAAGAGAATAAAGGAGAAAGGATGACATAAATTGTAGGCTCAGAATATTGGTTAAATACCTATTCCCCATCTCAGGCTCCCGTGCATCAAAGCCAAAAGGAGAGGACCATTTATGTAAAATATTGTTCTCCACCATATCTCCAAGGGAAGATTCACAGGAAAACAGAAGACATGAAAGTACAGGGGTCCTTCCAATCCCCTAGTAGGGAAAGGATAATGGTCTAAGAAGTCGAGGCATAAAATGACATAGTAGCCTCTTTAAGCTCAAAAGTGGGTGATATTCTGGAAATATTTGGATTACCCAATAATAAATGAAACAAATTTAAAAAAATAAAGTTATTGAAAAGGATGAGTCATTATTAACATTAAAATATAAGAGGGTCAACTAAATAAGGAGGAAATTGATGAAGAGTTAGATTTTTTTTTACAAATACATATAATTCCATAGATTTCCTAAATACCAATAATAGCCAGATACATAGTCCCTCTTAAGCATCCCTTCCACAGCCTTCTCATGAAATTCCCTTCCCCTATTTCCTAGGGTCTGGTGACTGTCCCAAGGTTTCCCAGGCATCTGACAGATACTTAATTATTTCCTACTGATGACTCTGGGAATCTATATTAGAAAACACTTAAACAGGACTATAAAATTAAGTGTAGGGAACACCTATCTCTGCCATTCGTTAAGATATCATGATGCTTCTTCCTACTCTGAACATATGGATTGCTATATGTCACTTGGAAAAAGTGGCACATGAAAGCTTAAACAATACCATTTCCACCAGATAACTTAGTAAATATGTAACAAGGAAATGGGATAAAAGTATAAGGGGTTTGAGCATCTTTACAGCTTGCATATTGTCTTAAGAATTTCTAGATATTTGCTGCTTCATAATAGAAGGGACTCCCTATTTCATTATCCCAAAATGAAGAAGAAAATGTTGCAATTAAACCTCATCATCATTAATCATGTCAGGAAAAAAATTAAGGATGCCAAATATCTCAAGGGAAAGAAGTAATGACCATGTTAGGAGTAAGGAGACTGACCATGAGAGAAAACCACCCCTCTTCTCAAATTGGCAGTGACTCAAGTTCTAGTCAGATCTTTGGACAATTAAAGAGAGAAAACATAAACACAGTGAGCTGAAAAACCAGTGTGAATAATAATTTCTGACTATTACTTAATGCTGTCTTAAGAAGTAGACATTCCTGAAAGAAAATTGGGTTGATGTTGGTCATAGTGTTCTAAACCTTTCACTGAAACACAAATTAGCAAAACCATTAATTTAATATGTGTATTGAGAGGGAAGAGAAGCCCATCTGATCTTTAACTCCCAAACTCCTCTGAAATAGGGTCTAGAGATACCCCTGAGGAAATGGAAATATAACCCCATGATTGAGTGAACTAATATTGTGCTATTCTTTTGTTTCTCAGTGCTCAGATTCCACAGTTGGAGGAAGGGGGAGGAAGATGAAAGAGTCCTCTAAAAGGAGAAAGTATGGAAAAATAAAAGACTAAACCATATTAAGTAATTTGAGGTAAACTTAAGACATTAAAAATAAGGAGAGCACACACACACACACACATACACGCACACACACAATAGAGAAGCATAGAGGATCAATTCAGGAGGACCCCTAAAGAGAAAACTTAGAAATAGAGGGGGGAAATTGTCACAAAAATAACATTTCCCAGCATGAACAAAAGACATAAGTTTTTTTTATTAAATGTCAGAAAATGCTAAGCAAGATGAATGAAAAAGGGCAGGGCAGGCACCTAGATAAATTGCTATGAAATTTCAAAACTTTAAGGTTAGAGTAATACCATATCGAGATCTAGAAGAAAACTGTCTTTGGACTTTTTCTTAAGCAACCCAGAATATTAGAAGACTATTAAACAATACCTTTAAAATTCTAAGAGGAAATTGTTTTTATTGTGGAATATATACTCATTCAATTCATTAGTTAAAATAAATGCAAAATATAAGCATTTTAGAAACATAAAGGGCACAACATTTAAACCTTATGTCCCTTTTTCTGAAAAATTTACTTGAGGATGTACATCAGATACATTTCTTAAAAGGAATTTAGAAAGATAAAGTAGGGAAATACCACCTAATCTTCAAGGCTAGTGACATGAGATCCCAGGAACTCAGCTATGTACAGGTTGGAGAGACTCTTAAGAGAAAAATACTGTGAAGAAGAAAGTGGAGTCCCAATACCAAATGTACAATCAAAAGGCTGGATGTATTTAAGATATAGTGAAGAAATATGCTTCTTTTAAAATATAGTGAAGAAACATGCTTCTTTTGTTTACAAAATATTCTTAGTATCTTAAAATGGAAAATATTACAAAATCATTTTAAAAACACAAAATGCTATAGGGGAAAGTAACAACCAAATACAAAGTCAACTAAAACATGACAAGATTTTTAACAATCATTGACACATAACTGAAGATTTTGTATGCAAGAAACTGAATCTTTAAGACATAGAAGATTAACAACATAGAACTGGTTTTCAAATCACTTTGTGGTTCTATAGTAATTTTTACAAAATCACAACATTGTAATATTAATAACATTAACTCCAATTTGAGTGCCTACTAAGTGCCAATGCCGTGGTAAGGAAATTCCTTGATCATCATGTATCTATGATTACAACAATTTAATAGCTGAGGAATGACACAAAAAAGTGAAGTAACTTTCTGAAGGCTACTCTTAGCCTAAGAAGGTCCTTTTAGCTAATGTGACTGGTACTAATTGAGAAAGCTGGTTAAATATAGGCACAGGCAAAAACTTCCTGAATGAGATTCCAAAAGCTCAGGAAATAATAGGAAGATTCAACAAATGGGATTCATAGATTTAAAAAGCTTCTGCATAGCAAAGGATAAAAGAGCATGAAGAGAAAACCTACAGAATAGGGAAAATCTTTCCTAACTACTCTTCCAACAGAGGATTAATATCCAGAACATACAAAGAACTAAAAAATCCACAAAACACACACACAAATACAACTCAAGTAACTCATTCTATAATCAAGAAAATAAAGTAAACAGACATTTCTCAAAAGTATTAGAAATGGCTGACAAGTATATGAAAAAAAGTTTCAACATCATTAGCTATAATGGAAATGAAAATCAAAACCACACTGAGATTTCATCTCACTTCAGTTAGAATGGTAACCATCAAGAATACAAATAATAATAAATGTTGGTAGGGGGCACTCTTATACATTGTCAGTAGGGATATAAATTAGTATAATCACTGTGAAAATCAATATGGAGTTTCTTTTTAAAAAACTGAAAATAAATGGAAGAACTTTAGATAGGGCAAAGGGGAAGAAGGGGAAAGGAGGGTTTAGGGGGTAGGAAAGATGGTGAAATGAGATGGACATCATTACCCTAAGTACAGGAATGAAGACACGAATGGTGTGACTCTACTTTGTGTACAACCAGAGAAAAATTGTGCTCCACTTGTATACTATGAATCAAAATACATTCTGCTGTCATGTATAACAAATTAGAACAAATAAATAAGTTAATTAATTTTAAAAAACCTGAAAATAGGACTACCATATGGTCCAGCCATACCACTCCTTGGTATTTTTCCAAAACAAAGTCAGGACACTTTAGAGATACATATACCTACCCATGTTTCTCACAGCACAATTTACATTAGCCAGATTACGGAATCATTCTAGGTATCCATCAACAGATGAATGGATAAAGAGAATTTGTATGTATGCACACCATTATGTGTACATATTTTTTACACAGTCACAAAGAAAAACAAAATTATGCCATTTACAGGAAAATGTATCGAACTGGAGAGCATCATGTAAAGTGAAGTGAGTCAGACTCAAAAAGTATTCTATGTTTTCTCATATGTGGAAGCTAGTGGAGAGGAGAGAGAGATTGAGAAGGACATCATGAAAGTAGAAGGGGAGACCAATAGAGAACAGGAACAGGAACAGAGGAAAGCAGGAGAGGAAGAGTGAAGGAGGAGGAAGAAGGAGGGAGGAGAGGGTAAAGGAAGTACTAGGGAGTGAAACTGATCAAATTATGTTATATGCATGTACAAATATCACAATGAAATCTACCACTCTATAAAAATAACATGCATCAATAAAATATTGGTTAAAAACAAAAACTACTGTCCTTAAATATTAATTTACTTTAATATAAACTTTATTTTAACTTAAGACATTAATTTACCAATCTTTTGACCTAAGGTTAAGTTCTTTTCTTTGAAATGAATTCTCTGAGTATAGTTTTGTGTAATGCTTTTTACACCCAAAATGCCCACAATATGGTTTGGTTATGTTTATTCCATATGTCTTTAAAGTATTGACTATTTATAATTATTAGATATTAATAATTTGTGGAAGAGGAAAATGCTTCTAGATTTTTTTACCACTCCTTTTAATCTTTTACAGCTACAGCTCTACTATTAACTCATCAACATTTTAAAGAACCTGCCTTTCTTGAGCCTTACAAGGCATCTGATTCAATTTTCATAGAAATAATCTTTTAGTATTCATATTTCATCAGTATGTGAAATATTTAATTAAATTGCATAATTGCAACAAGTACTACAGAATAAACAATTTTGGGGACAAAAATAACTGCTTCATAGTTAAGCATTCAGCTTAACTTACAGGAACAGAAATAAATGAGAATAATAGTGAATGTGCAATCTGTGAGCACTCAGTCTATCACGTATCTACTGAAATGTGTTCTACAATAAATGGGAATCCCTGATAATTCGGGCCAGGTATTTGAAAACTGGTTAAGAACAATTCAAATGTACCATCAACATGGCTCATAGGTATGTAATATTTTGAATTAATATGACTGAATTATAGTCATCCCTCAGTATTATTTCTTTGCCCTCAGATATCAAGATAAATGGATGCTGAAGACCTTTCCATAAGATTCTATAAAACTTCCAAATCATCTCTGGATGACTTATAATACCTAATAGAATGTAAATGCTATGTGAATAGTTGTTATATGGTATTGTTTAGGGAGTGATGAAAAGTTTGTACATGTTCAATACAGATGCAATTTTTTCTAAATGTTTGCTATATTCAGAAAAATACAGAAATACATTTATGTATAAATATATACATATATATATGTGTGTATGTATATGTGTGTGTGTGTGTGTGTGTGTATGTATGGTGGTTGAATCCATGGCTGGAGATTTCAGTGGCTACGGGAGACCAACTATATAATTCAGAATGTAAAAATTTTACTATCACAATGTAATAATAGACAACATAACAGTCAACCAATATATTCTTTCCACAAATGGGGAGTCCAGAGATAATGTCTAAGGTGGATAAAATAGGAAATGAAAGTTAATTTTTTTTAAGTTAACCATGTAACAAATAAGTCAAAATGAATAAAATCAATAAAATAGGAAATGGGAAGATTCCTTTTCTCTCTCCCCCTCCCTCTTCCCTCCTCCCCCCATCACTCACACACACACACACACACACACACACACACACACTTCAGTTATGAAGGGAATTACCCAAAAATCTAAACCCTAAAAAAGGGTAAACAAATATATGATTGCTTTGAGAGGGGACCCACAGATAGAATTGAAACTTTTCTTTCTTCCTCTCTTTTCAGTAGTGTGTGTGTGTTTAACACTGAACATATATTACTTGGATAACTGTAATTAAAATTGTAAATTGAATGTGAATAAGTTAAATGCTATATAAAGAAAACATGTTCTAAATTGGGAAGCTGAAACATTCCAAATTCTGACTAACGAGGATTATGAAGAGACGTGTGTGTGTGTGTGTGTGTGTGTGTGTGTGTGTGTGTGGTGGCGGTGGTGGCGGGGGGGGGGGGGTAATCTGTCTCAGGGGAAATAGCTACCAGAAAGCTTAGGAAATCACCTGCGTAGGTCTCTGCTCTCAGAAACTTCCCACAGCGCTGCCTACAGGATACCTGGGGATGGAGGGCCCAGATGGCCACAAAGCGGTCTTGAGTCGGCGCCTGCGCAAGGAGCCCAGGGAGGTGCACTCCGGAGGAACTGTAATGGTGCCTAGCCTGCCATCTGTCTACCTGCCCGCCCCTGGGAACATACACCTCCATACTACCTGGTCAAAGGAGATGTTATAGAAGCCCTGGGTTGTTGACCCTATTTTTAAAATGTTTTTATTTATTTATTTATTTATTTATTTTTGCCCTGATATAGAAGCACGGAATAAGCGTCACATAATATACATCTTTCTCATGTAATCAATTTGGCTTGAAGAGAAAAAATGGAAAACAGACATTAATGCTTACAGATGAATTCTGCATCTCCCTCCAGACATCAAATTTTATTTTTTTCATAATATAAAAAAGTGAATTTTTTCACTTTGTAAATGTAAAATTCTACTATAATATTAGGAAAGAGGCTTTCTTACCCCAATTAACAAACAGTGGACTCCATAACACTTTTTAGTTAAGGTAGTATTTGAGGACCTGTAGGACACCTTGTGTGACCAAAATAGAACGAAGCTGCTGGGTCATGGCCAATGCCCACAGCAGGAAAAAACAATTAGCAACTTTAAGCAATTTTGTGTTTATATTCATTCAGCAAGCAAAGTTCTGTTTAAGTAGGCCCCTGTGCCATAATTACAAGGGTCAGTACAGAAAATATTGATAGAGGCCAGGTGCCTACACTGGAAAATTCAAACACACTTCAGGAATGTTCTTGGGAAGCATAATAAAATTATTTTAACAATTTGCTTGCAAGTGCAATAGTAAGAAAACAGGAAGAGAGAATATGATTGTACTTTAGAGGAATATTACTTATCCCATGACTATGCAAAAACTCTCAAAGAAACAACACTCCACAGTACTGTTTTAATAAGAATTTTCATAAGGATTGTGGTTTAAATCCTAATATCTTTGCATGTGGCAGTAACTTCAAACTTTCAGTTCCTAAAACTTAACTTTAAATAGCTTCTTTATCTGGCTTTGTAAAAATGGCTCCAAAAATCTACCTTGTAGCCATAGCCAGGCTTCCATCAGAATTTAATTACAAACTAAATGACCTTTTACAGAATAGGTATAGATGTGAAGAAGTAAAAAAATATATATATATATAATATATATGTATATATATACATATATACATACATACATACACACCCACACACACACACACACACACACACCAGTCTATTCAGAAGGGCTTGTGATGTATGTAAAGGTATCAAAAACAGTTTTGCTGAAATCAGTAGGATACAACACAAGAGAGATATCTTTCCATGTCAGAATATCAACTGATGCAAAATGCAGAGCTGGCAACAAGCATGAGTCATAAATAGTTTCCCAGATATGACAGGGGAAACCTGTTCTATTGGATTTGACCTCGTCCACTTAGGAATTCCTCTATACATTGATGCCCAGGGGCAGGAAAAAATTGTTAGGTATGTTACTGCTATGCTCTAGTTTAGAATAACTGTATTTTTATGTAAATAAATAAAATGCCTGAGTGTCATATCTGTGACCCTGAATAAAAACAGAAACATATCCCTGTCAGATATCAGTGAATTCAGAACTTGCCTCTATTCAGTAGTGAAGTAGAACCAGCCCAAAGAAGCTCATAAAAGCCAACAATTAAATTTTTAGGAATTAAAAAAAACTGGTTATTAAACACAACCATTACTAACACTTAAATTACATAAACTTACAATTAAATAAGTTATATTGGAAATGAAGGTAATATATACCCCATAAATTATCATTTGTTACTCATTTTACTATTATATATGCTCTTGAAAATTACTTACACTCATATCTGTGTGGTGAAAATATTAGCTAGTGATGTGCTACCATGCATCTCTTCCTAATTCTATGCTTAGCAGTATCATTTGTTAGCTTGAAACAGGCCATGATGGAAGGACTTACACCACAAAAATTGCAAAGACCACAAACCAGAGCTGGACTTATCATTTTATTCATATTTTATGAAAGTTATATCTTACTAAAGTCTTACAAATGAAAGAGAAAATTTTAATAACACAGATGAAATGTATGCCAGGTTTTTAGCATTTACACGGTGAATAACAGAAAAAAATTGAGGCTGTATTCTTCCATTATGATTCAACAAAGAAGTTGCTAACATTATCAATGAATAAGTGAAGTTCTGACATGTGTTGTTTCACTTTGATCTTATCTGTTAACATAAACAACCAATATGTATATTGGACCTATACTCATTTGTCAATTGCAATCAAAGGTTTCTGTGGACACAGGAGTTTGAAGAAGATCAAGGAAAGCAGCCTGTGAATATCAAATGTAATATAACCAATAAAGTACAATGTGTATTTTATTATAAATTCTCTGGTGTGTCTTTTACATGAGTAACATTTATAAAAACTTGTGTTTGTATATTTATGCATAAACTTTCAATTCTGGACAGCTGGTTGTTAAACATGTACTAATATGTCACTGTCCCCAACCCAGGCACTGTGGAGACTGATTTTCTCATGGAATGGTAAACAACCAAGTTTATCCAAATATGACTATTGCTCTTTAAAGATCTTATCCAAATATGACTATTGCTCTTTAAATTAGATCTTTAATGCAAAATTCACATTTTAATGCACAAGAGATGTGCCTCATCAGCCATGGTTTTGCAGCAATAAGTGGCTGTCACCAGATGGCAACAGGGTTGGGCTTGACCCTGGGCAGTTAGATGTAGAGGAAGATCAGAATTTCTGAGTCATAATCATATGCAAAAAAAATGAATCTGCTTATGAAACAACTAAAGAAGCCTCATATTTCTCTTTCTGGGTAACTTTCTTCACAGCAGATAATCTTATCTCTGAAGCAACAGTTATGAAATTTATGTGTGCTTGATAATTGTCTGTGGAGCTTATGAACAGTATAGATTCCTGGGCTGCATCTCCAGAGATTCTGATTCTGAGTGAGGCCCAGGAATCTACAATTTAAATAAACAACTCCAAGTATCTTTGAAGGAAGGTAATGGCTCCTAGTTCACAGTTTGAGAAATGTAGTATTATGGGACACTCTGAACATAACAATGGTAGCTTTTCTAAGCTCCCCACTGCTTTCTTAAGCAGAATCTGGCATTAGCAAGCTATCCATAAGGAAATATTTTCTTTTCTTTCTCTCTGGCTTCTCTTTTCAGCTGGCATTAGCCCCACCCCACCCACCCTTTCCCCAACTCAGTTTTTTTGTTCCCAGTGGGGAGTGGGGAGAGAAAGGACATGCATTGGTTATCATAAATAGCCCAATAAAAAATCTTGCTAAAATCAAATTATAATAGGGGACTCTACCAATAAAGGAAACAGGAGGCTTCCTATGAATTGGTTGTAATAAACTAACTCTGGAGCACCTTTCATGATGCTTGTGAACCATCTGCTAAATTGGCTTAGAACTTTGCCAGGGTCACCAAGACCACGGGTCTTGAATTTCTAGGTTCCACATATCTTCCACTCTGAGGGCTGGGCCATGTGCCCAACTCTATCTGCTGGCACTGTGGCTTCTATTGGATCTCTCTGGCATCTGTTACCATTACTCCCTCTCCCCAGCCAGGGAAATATCGTCCTTTTAGGTTTGAACACAATACATTTCTGATTGTTTTTGATGTTTCCAAAACACCAATTCTTTCTGTCAATCAGTATTCCTGAGAATATCTTCATTGCATGTGCCTCCTGAAGGTTTCCTACATGTTTACTTATCAGGCCCCTTTGTTATATACCTCTAATCGTTTTAATTTATGCTCCAGTATCCAATACAGTGAACTTTCCTCCTCCTTTCCACTTGTAAGGGTTAGAAAGGGAGAATCTAAAAGATCTCTTATGTTTTTCATTCTTCTTGAGCTATTTAGACTCTTACTACATGAAATTATACCTCTTATAGCATAGAACACAAGTCCAACTATATATAGCCAAATCAAATCAAATATAATATAAACCTCTACAAATCAGATATCAGCATTGTTGCTCTGGCTGTCATGGGAATAAGTCACAACTTTAGCACCTTAGATGGACAGAAGGCTCCCAAGATGATTTTGCGGAAACTCAGGGCTCCAAAAAGCAAAGTTTTAAAACCACTGTGCTGAATCAAACACTTACTTAAATTTGGAGCTGGCTTTTCTCTGCTGTTTAATGTGCAACATTCCTAGCTTCTAGCAATACTATAGCATCATTGGCACAGTGCCTTTCTTAGCTATCTTTACATGCCACCCTGACAGAATTGTTCAACTGAAAATATTCTGGGCACGATTTTCAATAAGTTGATAAAATTCTGCAACAGAAACGTTTGTTTTCACATTGAAAATTCCAATACAGGATGTACTCTTGGGGAAAGAACATTAACTTTCAACAAACACACAATAATCCTTAAAAAATCATCTACTACACCATTCTGCCCCTGTGCTTACACAATACGTATCATAACAGTTACTTTACTACTGCAAAAAACGTTTTGTTTGAGAAAACTCTTCAGATTCACAAGATAAAGAAACCAACAGATGTAATCTTCCAATAGTCCTTTTTACCTCCCCCCTTTTTTAAGTTATTATAAAATTGACTTTTGGTCTTAATAGGACAACAAGGAAGGTAAGACACTAGATTTTCTGACAAATGAATATTTTGTAGGATAGAGCATATAATGAATTTTCCCTAACTTGATGACAATGATCAAAATGCAGCCCAAAACACCCATCTATACAGGCTGTTCATTCTTCTTTCACCTACTCAAACATTTATCAAGTGCCTACTAGGCTTCAGGAAAATGCATAGTACACAACCGTTTCCTTGAATGAGCTCCCATTCTAATAAAGGGGGCAGATACATGGACAGATAATGTTTAAAGTGTAGGTACAGTGATAGGAAAAATGCAGAACAGCACATAGAATTCAGGTGATCCCAAAGCTGAAGTTTTAAAAGAATGATTAAGAAGAAGCCACCAGAAATGAATAGGAGAGAGCAAGGAGAGTCATTTTTGGAAAGGGAACAATATGGAAGCTTGAAACTATACAGCAAACTCTGTTACTATAAAGGAAGGGACAGCATATTGCAGCACTTGACTTATGACTTCATCTTGTTGCTGACTGGAGCCACTAAGATTTTTAAAAAGAAGAACTGTGGAAAAAAGAATTTTAGAAAGGAAAGCAGCAGGATCATGTCTTTTTAGAAAGACCATTTTGGCTTCTATTGAAGGTACATTTAGGTGATTAACGACAGAAACACAAAGCACATTAGGAGCTGCAATAATACAGGGAAAGTTTTGATGTCCTGAAAAATGGTAGCGTCACAGAAATGGAGAAGAGAGACAGATTTGATACATAATTATAAGGTAAAACTGGCAGATATTGATGAATGTTGAATGTAGAAGATCAGGGATATGTGGTGATTGTAATGGAAGTTTCTGAAATGACTCAAGTTTCTGATTTGAGTGACTGGGAGTACAGATGGTGATATCCATTGAGATAAAAAAAAAAGAAGTCATTCTGGGATTGGGGGAATGACTTATTCATTCACTTAATATTTGGGCACCAGGAATTGGTTCAGGTCCTACAAACATAATAGTGAAAAAGAAAAATAAAGCTTAAATTATAATAGGGGAAGGCAAAAAATAAACAACTAAAGAATATTATGTTACCTAAATTCTGATATATGTTCTCTGAAGTAAAATAAAGCCAAGAAAGAAAAGGAACATATGGAGCCTTTCTAAGATGATGTTCACTGAGCAAAGAGGCTAAATGAAGTGAGGTATGGCTACGTAGGCTCTGTAAGACAAAAATTTCAGGCAGAGGAATAGCATTAAGTGTAAAGATCAGAATGATAACTAAGTTTTGGACATGCTGAATTTGAGAACACTTTATCCAGATAGAGATGTCCAGGAGGTGGTTAAATGTACAGGTTTGAAGCTCAACAGAGTCCAGGCAGTAATATGAATTTGGAATTACCACTATGTCAGAGACTCATGAATCTTTGAATTAGAGAGGACAACTTGGAGAAAAATGCCCAAGATAGAGAAGCAGTGGGTCAAGCTCAGTAATGTGAGAAATGTCAATATTCATGGGACAAATAGAAGAAACAAAGCCCATGAAAGAGAAAAAGAATAACAGGATTCAGCGTTATTGAATTCAAGAGAATAGAAATCAGAGATCACCATTTTAAATGCAGCATCATTCCAGTAACTGAAATGTGCCCACTGGGATTAGCAATTAGCAGGTCACTGATGACTGCAGCTGGAGTAGCCTCAGAGAAGTGGTGGGTATGGGAATTGAAGCTACAGTGATTTAAGAAGGGATGGGGAGGAAACCCAGTAAATGTAAGATATCTTGTGAGCAGAGAGAACACCTACACTGACAAAATTCTGATTCTGGCCAGTCAGAGAGAAACAGCTGAAGCAAAACTGGCAGACAAAAAGATGCTCCCAGAACTGGTGCAGAGATCATGCCCTCTCTGCTAGCTGGCTGTGTGCAGTTCTGATTATCGAGAACTTAAAAAAATATATATATGGTTACCATGAAGTGAACCCAGGATCTCACATATATTAGGCAAGCGCTATACCACTGAGCTACACCCCAGCCCTCAGGAACTAATTCCAACCAAGAACCTGAATTTTACTGGGCTAGGATGGAGAAGCCAGGTCACCTAGCATTTTTCACTCCAGTGGACTGCCAGAATCATCAGGAAGTTCTCCCCCAATTTGTGTGAAAGATCAAGTGCGATGTATAATGTAGTGAAAACATAACAAATGATTTTCAGTGAAGGAGCCTGGCCAAGGAAAGGGATTTGGGATCTACTGCTAAGTTTCCTGAGCAGGTGGCCTTACACTTAAGTCTTCATTTCTTCATCCCTACCGGAGTATCAGTGCCAGAAGTTCAAGGTCTTATCCAGTTGTATACATCAAGTAGAGTGAGAGGTAAAGAAAGGAGAAACCTGAGTAGTGATGAAGATGAGTAGTGATCTAGCTATAGGGGGAGAAACTAATCAAACACACTGATGTCCTGAAAAGATTTAACAGAGGGATGAGTAAAGACTAAGCAATTATGACTGATATGCGCTACAGAAACATAGATTTGGACAATAATTTTTGATGTCAGAATGAGAAGGCTTCACTGGAAGCAAAAGAAAAATCAGGACCTGATTAGTCAAAGGCAGTTCTACTTAGCCTAGCAGGTAATAACCTTATATGACTTTATCTTCAGGGGCATATAAGCCAGAAATAAAAACACACTGAAGGGATTTTTAGATAAATCCAGCAAGAGCAAAACCATGATGTTCTTAAATCAAATCGGGTCATTTGGAAACCTCTTTAATTTTGAAGATTGAGTATAGGTAGAATAAGACTTTATCACTTACTCCAAAACCTCATTCAGACCCTTCCTTGATACTTCCTTCTTGAAGCCAAACTTCAAGTTCCTGTAAGCAACTTCTGTGATACCAGAGGCAATAATAGTTCATTTTATTCTAATTGCCTTCACAGGAAATGCACACTGGATTATTTCCCCCACCTCAACTATATTCTTGCACTTTAACCTCTCTTGAACACACATTATAGGCAATGATTACTTAAATATACACACTAAAATATAAGGACAGGAAGAAGAACAAGAATCGTTTTTTAAAGTAGGAAATAATAAATTCAGTTAATCAGAATTTTAAAATAAGATTTGAAATTGCTTTTTCATTTCAGATACATATTTACAATTATTATATAACTCACACATAAATTTCTGAAACCCACTTCAGTCTCTCTCATTCCCTCGACCCGTTCCTACTTTTGCATTCTGCATGGCCCAGCTGCCTAAATAGAAACCTCAAACTTCTTTATGCTTTCCTCCTATTGCATTCCATGTTCTGTGAATCCATTATAAAATAAATCATGATTACTATTAGGAACGAATTTGAATTCATAATATGGCCCACAATACTTATCTTTCTGACTTTGTCTGTTATCTAAGTAGTTCACACTGTAACTTTCAAGTCCAATTCCATCAACCCTAAAATCATTCAGGTTCATGCAAATGTTTTTTTTCTGAGCATTTTTTATAACATTTCAAAACATTTATTTATTCTTTGGGGAAGTCCTTCTTCACACTACTCCTTCTTCACACTACTACCCTCACATACTCCCACATCACACAGCATTTTCCATTACTGCACTATAGTTGCATATTTATTTGTTCGTATTTCCACAGGAAGGTCATGTCCTTCAGGACAGGGATTATGTCTTACTTGTTCGAAGTACTTCAGAACCATGGACAGTGCCCACTGCACATAGGTCCCTGTTAGCTGTGATATATAAACAGCTTAAATCAGAATAACATTCTGTTCTAAGGAAAGCAACCAAAAACAAATAAACAAAGACAATAACAAGATTTAAACATGAAATAAAGAAAATGTGAATAAGAGGTAGAGAAAAAGAGATTAATGGAACAAGTAAAAGAAAACAAAAAGAAAAAAAGGGCACAGTAAGAAACACTTATGCAGATTTTTGTGAAACATAACAAGAATCTCAACCAAGCGGATTAATAAGAGCACTAACATTAATTGATCTCTATGTGCCATGACCTGTCCCAAATACATGATCTTATTCACACCTTATAATTCCCCATATAAAAATTATCCTCATTTTACACAAAGAAAGTTGAGACATCAACATTTGGTTAACTCTTCCTAAATTATATAACTATTAAGTAGTGCAGCACTCTCTGAACCTAGGACATGCTAGATGGACTGCCTACAACATGTGCTCTTTCCTGGAAGTGCTCATCTAGAAAATATTTAAATGTACACAAAAGGCAGATTTGATGGTTAAAAATTCTAAACATCCAATATTACAAATGAAGCCATAATTTACGTTCTTATGGCTCAGCTTTTCTGTGTGTGTGTTTTTCTCTCCTTTTTCCCTCTAAATTTCTATTGTATAGCTCCTCCTCTATCTTATAGTACAATCTCCTAAAGTCAGCAGTAGCCAACATCCTATATTGAACTGAAATCACAAGCATTCATTCCTCCCTGACCCCTCCAGGGAAACTTGTGGCATGTAGGTCTGGGCCAGTGACCAAAGACTCAATTCTATACAATGGGTTGCTCTCCTTCACCCTTTGCTACAGCCTCAGAGTTGAGAGTGCTGCTATGACACCAACCAGCAATCCATGCTACACACAGTCCAGCAGTAGCTTTTCCTTGTTCTAACAATTCTCTTGAAATGATCACTTCTGGGAGTGCAGGATTGAAAACTGATATGACTCTCAGGTAAGGCACCAATCAGGACCGAAGGAAAATGCTTCCTAAATTGGCATTAAAAATAGGCTTAGACAATCATGAAATTCATTTGGAAAAATAAGAGACCCAGAATAGCCAAAGTAATCCTTAACAAGAAGAGTGAAGCAGGTGGCATCACTATACCACACCTTAAACTATACTACAGAGCAACAGTAACAAAACCAGAATGACTGGCACCAAAATAGACATGTAGCCCAATGGTACACAATAGAGGACACAGAGACTAACCCACATAATAAAGGTGCCCAAAATATATATATTGGAGAAAAAATAGCCTCTTCAACAAATGGTGCTAGGAAAATTGAAAATCCATATGCAAGAAAGTGAAATTAAACCCCTATCTCTCACCAAACACAAAATTCAAATCAAGGTGGATCAAGGATCTAGGAATTAAGCCAGAGACCCTGTATCTAATAGAAGAAAAAGTAGACCCAAATCTCCATCATATTGGATTAGGTCCCAACTCCCTTAATAAGACTCCTAAAGCACAAGAAACAATAAATGGGATGGATTCAAACTAAAAAACTTATTTTCGGCAAAAGAAACAATCAGTGAGGTGGATAGAGAGCCTTCATTTTGGGAACAAATTTTTACCACATACACACCACAGCACTAATCCCAGGATAAATCCCATAATAACTCAAAAATCTTAACAGCAAAAACCCCCAAATAACCTAATCAATCAGGGCCAAGGAACTGAACAGACACTTCTCAGAAGAGGATATACAATCAATCAACAAATATATGAAAAAATGTTCAACATCTCTAGCAATTAGAGAAATGCAAATCAAAACTACTCTAAGATTTCATCTCACTTCAGTCAGAATGGCAGCTATTAAGAATACAAACAACAGTAAGTGCTAGCAAGGATGTGGGGGAAAGGCACACTCATACATTACTGGTGGGACTGCAAATTGGTGCAGACAATATGGAAAGCAGAATAGAGATTCCTTGGAAAGTTGGGAATAGAACCACCATTTGGCCCAGCTATCCTACTCCTGGGTCTATACCCAAAGGACTTAAAAACAGCATACTACAGGGACACAGCCATATCAATGTTTATAGCAGCACAATTCATAATAGCTAAACTGTGGAACCAACTTAGATGTCCTTCAGCCCTTCAGTAGATGAATAGATAAAGAAACTGTTATATATATAAATATATATACACATACACCCATACACACAATGGAATATTACTCAATATTAAAAGAGCATAAAATCATGACATTTGCAGGTAAGTGGATGGAGTTGGAAAATATCATGATAAGTGAAGTAATCCAATACCAAAAAACAAATGCCAAATGTATTCTCTGATATAAAGATGTTGATCCATAATGGGGATGGCAGGGGGAGCATGGGAGGAATGGAGGAACTTTAGATAGGGCAAAGGGGATGGAGGAGAAAGTGAGGAGCCATGTGGGTAGGGAAAATGGTGGAATGAGATGGACATCCTTACACTAAATACATTTATGAAGACACAAATGATGAGACTCTACTTTGTGTTCAACCAGAGACATGAAAAATTATGCTCTATATGTGTAATATGAATTGAAATGCTTTCTGCTGTCATATATAACAAATTAGAATAAAAAGGAAAAAATAGGCTTAGAGCTAAAATATATATTGTGTTACTTTATACTGGAAAAAATATGTTCTCTCTCTTTCCCTAAACTTCTATAACAATAAAAAAGCTTTCTCATGACAGTTAGTATTCATAGATGCTAGGGAAGGCTACCCCTGTGGTTGAAAAAAAAACATGGAGTGGCTATTATGCCGCAGGTTACTGCATTTATCTAAGTCTTTCCAAGTAGAAGCAGAGACCTTAAAGGCAGCCCTTTGAAACCTTCCCTTATCTTCCACACTTTTTGAATTTACTAGGCTTTGCAGATTTTTATCTATAAATATTCTCCACTTCTAATGAGTATATATATATGCATGTATTTCATGTGCATCTAAACATCAAAGCAAATACCTCTGATGAAAGCAGATTTTCACAAGAAATTAATTTTAACTGATTCAATTTATCATCTAACAGTGGTTACCAAGGATACCAAATAGCCCAAATCACTTGGCTCTAACTTGCTTGTTAAATCAGAAGATATTAACAGAAAACTGAAGAATTACTGTTTTCTCAGTAATTTGGCCAGAAACAGTGTCCCCCTCCCAGTGTTCCCAAGTCCTGAAATCAGTTAAAAACATTCCAGTCTATAATAATCACTAAAAACATACAAAGATTTTTTTCTAGGATTTGAAATTCGGTGATTAGTATTTTTAAAAAAAGACCACTAATGGTTTCACTATAATTCAAATCTTGATGAAGAACTGAACTGAGAATGGCTACTGATTTGATCTTCTTATCAATCTGAAAGCAGACAATTCTCACCGTGACAGTTAATTGAGCATTCAGGTAATCTTGCTCAGTCTGTCCTAGATCAAGCAGCCCATCACTGGGTATTTATTAATATACAGGGTAACATTTAACATATGAACTTAGAATGTGCCCTTGAGGGCAAAGAATTAAAATAAAAGTATTCAAATAAAAAACAAAGCATACATAATACTAATAATACTAAGCAATATCTAAAATGTATTACTGCACATTTAAAGAGGAACTCAAGAATTGGTATTCTTTCTCCAAAAGGCACAGGCAGTCAAATTTCTTACTAATAAATGTATTTCTGTGTACAATTTTTGTCCATAATATCTTTTGCAAAAGAAGGTGTTTATGCTATTATGTTTGTCAAAATCTGTCAACCTTGTCTTTTATGGTTGTTAGCTTTGGGGTCAGGTAAGGAAAGTGTCACCTACCTCAAATATGACAGCAATTGGTAGTTGCCATTCAATGTCTGTTTTTCTGGATTCCCAGAACAACAGAAGTTACATTGTATTTGAAATGAGGATCTATGAAGCTGAAAGACTGCTTTTCAACCTTCCTTGTGGCTAGGTATGGTCGTGTGCCTGAATCTGATCAATGAGATGAAAGCATATCTTTTGAGTTCTACATCCAGAGAAAGAACTCAAGAAGAGCAGAATCAGGTTGAGGTAGGATCTTTTCTCTTTCCCAGGGAAGCAAATTTGAGTGCTAGAATTCCAGGAGCCATATCAACCCCTGAGGTTACTTTCAGCTAAAAATCATGCACTAAAGGAAAAAAGAAGCAGCAGCAGCAACCTGGGTCTTATGACTCCCTGGAGACTTCCAGACCTGGGCAATCTGCCTTTAGATCTCTTTACAGGAGACAATTTTTAAAATTTACCTTCTATGTTTAACATATTATTATGTTTCGCTGCCATATGTAGACAATTCTGATTATAAAATAATTTGCACACATTTTCCTTTGGAATTTGTTTGACTTTATTTCTCATAAAATTTAAACCATGTGAAAATTTTGGGAAGCAGGAATGCAATATTTCCTCCAAACAGTAAATTATATCAGCACTATAGCACAATCCATTTTCTCCCCCATTGATTTGATATGTCGCCTTTGTCAGATACTGTACCACTATGTTATTTTATTTTTGTTCCATTAGTGTTTCTTTACAGTATTTTTTTTTCTCTTGGAGAAGTAGGAAGTACAATTCTCTGAAGAAAGTTGTGGACCAGCAGAGCTTCAGATTAGTGAGAAAACAAGGGAGAGGCCACGTAACTATGAAGCAACAATGAAGGCCAACCTGTGATGACATTCTCCCTTTTATGGCATAAGGATTAACAGGGGAAAGGTGCATACAGAGTGTCTGTGTCCGGATTGCGGCTCCATGACTGTGTACAATAAGATAAGTCACTTAACTTGTCTATGCTTTGGAGTCCTCCTCTGTAAAATGGGATAACACTAAAACCTACCTCAAGGTTACTATGTGAAATGAGTTATTATATGAAAGCTTCGAACAGTACCTAGCACTAAGTCCTACTAATTATGATGATGATGATGAGGAGGAGGAGGAGGAGGAGGAGAAGGAGGACGAATAGCTATAATGTATGTAAAAATGTAACTGTCATCATCACCAACACTAATCATTATCATCTTTATCATCTGAAGATAGTGGTTTTTGTTTCTTAAGGTATTATCAAGAATAATGTTGAATTTTATCATGTGCTTTCTTGGTACCACCTGAAATTATGTTTTTTTTTTCCCCAAAAACTTACTATGGTGAGTAAGACACCATTTCACACCCTCTGGAATGATAAATAATGACAAATATTGGCAAGGATGTGAAGAAATGGGAATTCATACGATCACTGGGGATGTAAAATAGTACATTTCAGAAAAGAGTTTGATAGTTCATCAAAATATTAAACACAGAATTACTAGTGTCCCAGAATTCCTACCTGTAAGTATGTAACCACTCTTGTTAATGAAAGCATGAACGTGTACCTGAATGTTCTAAGCATCAATGTTAAAATAGCACCAAAGTGGAAAAAAGCCAATGTCCAAAGACTAGTAAATGGATAAATAAAATAGTATTCATATAAGAGAATACTTATCAGTAACAAGGAAACAACTAATGATACATGCTACAACATGGCTAGACTTCAAAAACATTATGGTAAGGGTAGGAACTGGCAACAAAATAGATCATATATTATATGATGTCATTCACAATGAATGTTCAGAAGAGGTCGATTTATAGAGACAGTAGATTAGTGGTCTCCTGGGGAGGGAATTCACAGTGAATGGATGTAAGGGATCTTTCTGGGGTGATGAAAATATTATAAAACTGATTTTTAATGAGGCTTGCACAACTTTGTAAATTCACTAAAAAATAATTGAATTGTATACTTAAAATGGATAAATTGTATGATAATGCTTTGCCTCAACAAAGCAATTTGGGTATATTAGTGGGGACTGAACACAGAGTCACTTAACCACTGAGCTACATCCCCAGCCCTTTTTATTTTTTATTTTTACATTTTGAGACAGGGTCTCATTTAGTTGCTCAGGTTGGCCTCAAACTTGCAATCCTCCTGCCTTAGCCTCCCAAATCGTTGGGATTACAGGAATGTGCCACCACACCCAGAAACAAAGCTATTTTTTAAAGTGAGGGTATAGTTTAGCTAAGCTGCAGAGAATGTGTGAAATTTCTTACTTATTTTGTATAAATATAATTAAAAGTTACAATAAATATTTATGTTTAAAAAACAACAACTACTAGTGTGATAATAGCCTTCTTACTGCTTTCCCATTCTTGTAGTCTTAAAATAAACTACCAGGTTACAGTACATCATTCTTTTAATACAAAGGTGTATTTATTTTACTATTGCTTAACATAGAATTTGTTAATTTATTTATGTGCTTAACTGAGATTGACATCAAGATTTTTTTTTCAATGTCTTTGTCAAATTTAGTATCTATGTGATAATAGAATCAAAGTACTTTTTCTGTATCCTTTCTATGCTATGGAATAATTTTTAAAGTATATGAATTCTTAAACCTTTCTAGAGGACAACTTGATAATTGTGTATCAAAATAAGTAATGCACATAAGCCTAGATCTAGAAATTTCACTTCTAGTAAAAATATTAATAGTAATTCTTTCTAGATAGTGAGAGTACTAAAGATCTTTACTCTTGTGCTAATTTAGAGGGTTTTTTTTATTTTTGCAATGAAAGTTTAAAACAAATTTGCAATGTCTAATATAGTTCCAACAAATAAGTGGGATGATGCGTTACTTGGGATTTTGCTAAATCTGACTTGAGGAAATACCTGGGCCTATAGCTTTGTATGGTGATAGTTCTTTGGTGATCTTTCAATTTCCTCTCTATATTTTTACACCCACTCTGAGATGTTTTCTCTTTCTGCTCAATTTGTATTCTAGTTTCCTAGCATATATATGGCATTTTAAATATGATTTTAAATCTTTTTTATTATTTACCTGTTATTCATTCCTTTTTTCATTCCTTTTGCTTTATAGTCATATTTTTTCTCACAATTTTTTCTTGGTCAGAATAGCCAACTATTTATACGTTTGCATTTCAAAGCAAAACATTTTGGTTTTCTTTAATAATACCATTTTCTTCTTTGGTTTTGCTTTTTTTTATTTTTCACTTCTAATTCATTAATTTTCCTTTGGATTTTACTGATGCACTGCTCCTTCTTTTTTGGTTTACTTTAATTGTCCATTTTTCAGGCCTTAAATCCAATATTTGGTTTAGTTTTTCTATTGCTCTATTTCCTATAACAAGTTAGAGCTAGCAATTTGAAGCTATTCTTTTCTTTTTTCTCACATCTTCATACATGTATTTTGTATAACAATGAGGGTCTCCTTCCACCTTCCATGTAATTCCCCTTCTCCCTCCCTTTCCCTCCCACCTGTCTTCCCTATCTCAAGTTCTTCCCATGCTCTTCCTCCCTACCCCATTTTTAATCACCCCCTTATATCAGAGAAGACATTCAGCATTTGTTTTTTGGGGGACTGGCTAACTTCACTTAGCATAATCTGCTCTAATGCCAACCATTTCCCTGCGAATGTCATGATCTTGTTATTGTTTAGTGCTGAGTAATATTCCATTGTGTATAAATGCCACATTTTTTTTTACCCATTCATCCATTAAAGGGCATCTAGGTTGGCTCCACAGTCTAGCTATTGTGAACTGTGCTGCTATAAACATTGATATGGCTGTGTCTCTGTAATATGCTGTTTTTAGGTCCTTTGGGTATAGACCAAGAAAAGAAATAGCTGGGTCAAATGGTGGTTCCAATCTCAGCTTTCCAAGGAATCTCCATACTGCTTTCCAGATTGGCTGTCCCACCAGCAATGTATAAGTGTATCTTCCCGCCCCCCCACCATCCTCGCCAACACTTATTGTTGTTTGACTTCATAATGGCTGCCAATCTTACTGGAGTGAGATGGTATCTTAGAGTAGTTTTAATTTGCATTTCTCTGATTGCTAGAGATGATAAGCATTTTTTCGTGTATTTGTTGATTGATTGTATATCCTCTTCTGAGAAGTGTCTGTTCAGGTCCTTGGCCATTTGTTGATTGGGTTATTTGGTTTTTTTGTTTTGTTTTGTTTTGTTTTGTTTTTGATATTTAGCTTTTTGAGTTCTTTGTATACCCTAGAGAATAGAGCTCTATCTGATGTGTGAGGGGTAAAAATTTGTTCCCAGGATGTAGGCTCCCTATTCACCTCACATAGTATTTCTCTTGCTGAGAAAATACCTTTTAGTTTGAATTCATCCCATTTGTTGATTCTTGGTTTTAATTCTTATGCTATGGGTGTCTTATTAAGGAAATTGGGGCCTAACCCCACATGATGGAAATTAGTACCAGATCTTAAACTATACTACAGAGCAATAGTAACAAAAACAGCATGGTACTGGAACCAAAACAGGCTGGTAGACCAATGGTACAGAATAGAGGACACAGAGACTAACCCACAGAATTACAACTACTTTATATTAGACAAAGGTGCTAAAAGCATGCAATGGAGAAAGGATAGCATCTTCAACAAATGGTGCTGGGAAAACTGGAAATCCATATGCAACAAAATGAAATTGAATCCCTCTTACCATGCACAAAAGTTAACCCAAAATGGATCAAGGATCTAGGAATCAAACCAGAGACCCTTTGTCTAATAGAAGAAAAAGTTTACCCTATTTTATTTTATTTTTATGTGGTGCTGAGGATCAAACCCAGAACATGTGTGAGGCAAGTGCTCTATCACTGAGCTAAAACCACAGCCCCCAGAGTTCTTGTTTTGTGAGTCTGCCCAGTTTAACTTCCTAACTTCCACACTGAGGTACTAGGAAGACAACTGTGATCGAGTTACTAAAGCATAAGACAATATAAAAACTAAAAGATTAAAAAATGGAAAAGAGCAGCAACTTTAATCGGTATCAGTCTGCCAAGGGGATCCTCTCAAACTGAACCTGTGGAGATTAGATTTCCCTTCCAGAGAAACCTCCAGTAATCCACACATAAATGGCTTCTACAGCAGCATGGAGTTGGAATCAATGATGTTTCTACCAACTGCATATGGAAGAAAAAAATGAAACACTTTGTGAGATTTTCTAGTTCTCTTTGTAGACTGTTTCTGAAATAAATTCCACAACATGATAAATTTTAGCTCCCTCAAAATTAAATATACACAAAATACTTTAAAAGCTCCAGAAGAGAGATGACCTATAAATCCAGGATGTTACAGTTACACTAAATCTAAAGTAGCAGTCATGGTGGAACAGATTAAAGAGCACACAGCCCTGTCTTCTCATTCCTTCTGAAATAATCTAGGAGGCCTTCAGAGGGAGCTCAGCTAGACCAGCAACTGGTATCCATCTTATTCAAAACAATAAAAATTTAAAATACAGTAAAAGGCACCTGAATAAAGTGTTAAAAGAGATTCTAATGTGGCCTCCTCATTCGTATTTAATTTCTTGCTCTGATTCAGGGACTTTATTTTTTTTTTTTAAAGAAGTAAGCATGCTGCAAGATGATTTACAGTCTACAAGAATAAAGGAACCACATTCTCTAACATCATGGCCTACGGTCTTTATAGAGTTTATTTATCATATGGTTATCCTAAACTAAGAACAAATGATAATCATATTGTTTACTTAGCAATAAAGAAAACTGCAATTTTAGTTAGTGCTAGGATACGACAGTTATATCCTGCAACTAAATTCTCTACAGGATCTATTATTAATTGTGCAAAAAGCAGCTGTACTTACTAATAATTTAAGATTACTCCCATTGTGATTTTTTAAAAAGGTATCAGTGATACATAGTTACTACATTTTTGTGTTTGTATTTCTTCACATAATATTATATGAGAGTTTTATACAGATGTTTGAGCATTTACTTTGACAGTGAGGCTATAAAAAGTAATTTCAACCCATGCAGGCCATTAATGTATGTCAGTCACAACCCTGACTACACATCAGATTCATATGTATGGATATTTTAGGTGTCACCCTGAAGACTCTGATTTAATCAATCAGGGCAGGACAGCTGTGCCTTTGAAAGTCCACCGATTGATTTTGATGCATAGCCAGAATTGGTAACTGCTCTCCAAAAATCTATGAGTTATAAAGGGCCCTTAGTGTTCAACCTTTTCTTATCCTCATTGATTCCCAGTAACTTCTTCCCAGGGGCCCACCAGTCAACTACTCTGGCACCAGGTATCTCTATATCCTCCAACTTAACATGCTCAAAATTAATATCATTATTTTCCCACAAAACATACTTGACTTCCATTAGTAAATCTAATAAATCATGGGAACATATTCCCAGGAATGCATATCAGACAATTGGGAATCAGAATCCCCCTATTTTGTATCACTGCACAGACTATTTTACCCCTTAAATATCTATCTATTGCCTTAAATATTCCTTTAAGAGGGTGGCACATGCCTATAATTCCTGTGACTCAGGAGGCTGAGAAGAATGATCACAAGTTTGAGGCCAGCCTCAGAAACTTAGCAAGGCCTTAAACAACTTAGTGAAACTCTATCTCAAAAATAAGAAATAAAAAGGCTCTAGGAGGTAGCTCAGTAGTAAAGTATCCCTGGGTTCAATCTTCAGTACTAAATAAATAATTATTTCTTCAACACCTCTGCCTAGATAAAAACTAACAGTCGACCACCTACTGATGTTTTCTCTAAAATCCCCCAGTTTTGAATATCCAATTGACTGACTACACCACAACTACCCATTCTTGTGTTGTAGACATCTATCACTCCTCAGATCACTTCACCCATTCCCAGAACAATCCATTCATTGGCTTACTGTCACTCTCTCCAAACCACCTTCATCATAATTCTTGGTTAATTCAATATCCATGTAGTGATAACATTTCCAAAAACCTAACACTTTAGCTCTTGAGCTCCTCTCAGTAATTTTTCCTCTCACCCTACTGTGGGGCCTCACACTGTTATCATGTCCAAGAGCTGGTCATGCCCTGGAGCTGGTTGAAACAAGTGCAGCTCCTCCATCATCATGATTTCAGGCATCCCATCCTATGGACCCCTCCTCTTCACGTCATTCCCCCAAATCATCCCAGGCCTCTAGGACCTATAATCCAATAATTCTACTACCTCTTCACTATCCCTAATCCTTTTCCATGTCCATTTTTCTTTTCTTATTCCAATCAAATTTCAGTGTCAATCACTCCATCACTCTGTGCTATACACCTTAAACTTTTTTGCTACTCTTTCATTGTTATATATACACAAACCCAATATAAACACAAACCTCTCTCTCAGGTCTGTAAAAACTTAGCTGAATGTAATGGGCAATAAAACACACCTATGCTGATGGATTTTATTTTAAATGCATGATTACCAACTTCAAGCAGGACCCAAGTATTTCCCAGCAATCATCCTCCAGGTCCTAAACCACTCATTCTCCCACTCTCCTAGACAATCATTTACCATTCTCCTGTCTTTAAACCTCCATCACTTCAGACCCATCCTCACTCTCAGCTGATCATTTTGCTACTTCCTATTTCACTGAGAATGAAAGAGCAATCACAAGACAAACTTCTATGGAATTCTCACAGCACATCTCACACCTGTGCCCAAATATTCTGCCTTGACTCTTTGACAATGAACAAACTATTGAAAAACCCACTCAGCATATCACTCCAGTAGTTCAATCCTCTGCATAATTTTTCCATTCTCTTTAGCAAACAAACATGTAGTAATTTTCCTTTTTAAAAACAAAACTGTAAAAATTATAAAAGAAAATGTTTAAAAGTTATCTTTCGAAAAAATTTTTCTCCTTTCCCTTCATACATCAAAAAAAAAATGTTTCTGTTCTATTTCTTCAATTTCTGTTCTCTTATTCCTCTTTGAAGAGACCCTTGTCAGACTTTCATCAACTCCACTTGTCCATCACTCCTCCCAATGGACCTCCATGTTGCTGAATACAATAGTCAGTTTTGGTCCTTATCTCACTTGACCTATCAGTTGTATTTCATGAAGGAAATCATTCCCTCTTCTCACGAATATTTTCTTCACTTCCAGACCACCACACTCTTGATTTTTCTTCCACTTTATTTGCAGAGTCTTCTCAGTTTCCTTGTTGGTTCTCCTTGTCTTCTCGACCTCTAATTGAGTATTTAACTTCGTTTCTATATTCATTCACCCCTTGGTTAGTGCTGTGGTCCATAAGTCTATGTTTCCCCAAAAATTCATATGTTGAAAGTTAATTCCAAATATGATAACATTGGGAGGTGAGGTCTTTTGGCAAGTGATTAGAAAATATGGGCACAACCTCCGTAAATAAGGTAAGTGCCCTTAGGAAAGAGGCTCAAGAGAGCTTGTTGGCCCTTTTCGACCACGTGAGGAGGCAGAGTGAAGATGCCATGTCTGAGAAATGGAGTTTCACTTGACACTAAATCTCTAGTGCTTAATCTTGGACTTCTTGACCTCTGAAACTATGAAAAATAAATGTTTGTTGTTTTAAGCCATGCAGTTTATGGTGATTTTGTTCTAATGGGCTGGATAGACTGAAAAAGTAAGCTCATTTAGTTTTTTTTTTTTTTTTTTTTTTTTTGCTTCAAATTTTGTGCATGTACCTTTGGTACCTATAGCTGCAGTCCAAACTTCTTTCTTGAACTCCTGTGCCCATCCAAAGACATCTCTCTAGCAACCCTTCCTTCTTTGCCCCACATCATGTACTCCGTACTACATCATTTCCATCACCTTCCTCAGCTTGGCTTCCAGGTCAATGCTCTTGCTTGGATTTTCTTCTTCATTTCTGGTCCCTCTATAATTCCTTTGTGATTCCTCAACTTCTCTCCAAACCTTCAGTGTTGGAGAGTTCCAGAACTCAGTTCCAGTAACCTTCTCTCCTCTACTCACACTGCCTTCCTAGATGATTTCAGTCAGACTCATTTTAATATCATTCATATGCCAATAACGTTCACATGTATATCTCCTGCCCAGCCATCTTTCCCCAAACTCCAGGCTCACGTTTCCAAGTTTCTAGTCTGTTCTCCTACTTCACTCACTAATGAGCATTTCCAACTTGACACATTCAACACTTAGCTCCAAATCATTCCCCTCAAACATAATTCTCTTACAGTTCTGTTGTCAGGACAAAATCTTGGAGTCATGCTTAATTCTTCTCTTTCACACTCCACATCCATCCAAGAGTAAAACCTGTCAGCTCTACTTTCAAACTTCCCAGAATTGAACAACTTCTCACTACTTCCACTGCTATCACTATGATTCACACCACCGCCATCTCTCACCTACACTCTTCGGTTCATGACTGCTATCACGGATTCCACCTTTCTCTCTACAGTCTGTTTTCCACACGCTGATCAGTGATCCTTTTAAAATTTTTCTATTGGTTTCCCATCTTAGATTCTGAGTAAAGTCACATTCCTTACACTGGCTTACAGGCTCTACACTCAGAATGCTATCACTTCTCTGACTTCACCTATTACTACCCTACCTCTTGTCAACTTCTCTACAAACCCAGTGGCCCCCGCCTCGGGACATTTCTGCCTATTGTTCCCTTGCCTGGAATGTTCTTCCCCTGATATGTGCATGTGTTGCTCCTGCATCTCCTGATCTTTACTCATAAGCAACTTCTAAGTGATGCTATTTTAATCTCTATACCTTATTCTCTTCCCATACTTTTTTTCTTAGATCATACCTAACATACTATGCAATTAATTAACTTATATACTATCATTTTCCATTTGCCAACATGTATGTTCCATGTGGGCAAATTTTTTGCTCTTGTTTTGTTTGTACAACATTGCTGTATATACCATTACATGTATGTACATACAGATATGCCTGTATGTAGGCCTCTAGGTTTTGTACAAACAGTCATGTGCCACATACTGACATTTTGGTCAGTGATGGATGTCATATACAATGGTGGTCCCCCAAAATTGTAATTGAGATGAAAAATTCCTATCACCTACTGAATCTTATCTGTCTTAATATCATAACACAATGTATTACTCACATGTTTGTGGTGATGCTGGTGTACATAAACCTACTATACTGCCAGTCATGTAAGTATAGCACATATAATTATGAACAGTACACAGTACCTGATAATAATAAATACCTTGTTGCTGTTTATGTATGTATTATATCATACTTTTTGCTTATGCCTTTTACTTATACTTCTACTTATAAACTTACAAGGTTTACCATAAACAGTATGACATGTTACACTGGCAGCAGCCTCATACATCTCCAGTTTACCCTGTCTCTTGACTATATCAAGAAGCCATATCAAGTGATTGGCATATACCATTAGGTTTGTGTGAGTATACTATGTGATGTTCTTCCAGTGATGAAATTCCTTAACAACCCATTTCTCAAAACATATCACTGTCATTAAATGACTTCACCCAGAATAGAGCTTGGCATATAGCAGATGCTTAATAAACATATAATGAGGAAATTAAAGGCAACCCCAATTATAACCTCTCTAATCAATCTTCCTCCTGTCTCCAAAATGATCTAATTAAGAGGGAAATCTGCTTAACTCAATCTTTAGTTTAAAACCTTTCAGTGGTTCTCCAGTACTACAGCTGATGCAAACTGAAATAGCTAGTCAGGCATATTCCATAAATGTGATAAATAAAATGTATATGTGGAGGTAGGGTCGGGACACATGTGAAAAGCAGATAGTTGGGACCTACCTAAGAACATTTGATCCAATTCTTTTAAATAATTTTGTCTGTTACTTAGCAATTGACAGAGAAAAAGAAAGAAACATCTCCACAGCATGGATTGGTGGGCACTGAGCAGGTCTGCTGTGCTTACTACCTTCTGGGCCCTATAACACCAGAGAAAACAGACTGTACATAATCACAGACTACACTTTTGCAATGCAACTGAACATATTGGGTTTTTTTTTTCATTACTAAATAACCAGGCAAGGAAGCAAGATGTCACTGTTGGCATAGTCAGAAATTATATCCAGAACCCAGATGTATGAACCAGATGATTAAACTTGCTAAAGGCAGTCTTTACAACTGTAAGCAGGTAATTATGCTTGATATTCAGAGTGACATGATTGGGGATCTAACATAGGTAACCTTCCATTCAGTGATTCCCGTCTGCCAGGACTTTACCTACACAGGGAGAACATCATCAGCACCAACTGAGGTGTATTTCCCATGAGGAATCAGGAAGACAGGAGAAGCCACAGTCACAAAACTTCCCCTAGCTGGAAATCTCCTGGAGTACTTTGCTGAAAGTGGATCCTTTGGGCTCATCATAGCAAACTGTACTTTCAAGACTTCTGTGTCAGAGTGTCCCAGCCTCGTCCTCAGTGGACTTTGACAATGGCATACAAGGACTTCAAGATCGACCAATGTTTATAGGGAAATCTCAGCTCTCAACATTCCCAGCACACACTGCACCTAGTATTGCCAAGGATCCATTCTCTCCTGTCTTGCAGCCTTTGTAATTTCCTAGAACACCCATCCTACCCACAAGTTCCAGGCAAACTGCTCCACCCCAAGAATAACTTCTCTAGGAAGCCTTTATAGATGCACTCAAGTCAGCTAATTACTTCTCTTTTCCTGCACTATATATCCAGTACATATCTCCTTCCTGACTTGACTTTATTAATTGAAATTATTATTTTATCTCAATTCCATAGGGGTGGTAAGCTTGTCTAATGTATCTTCAAAATACTGAGGCCTGACCTAGTATATGGCACTTAAGAGGCACTCAATGAATGCTTTTTTAATTTAACTTAATTCTAATTAGAAAAGATTGATCAAATCAGTGGGGCTAGCATAAAGGCTACATTAGGGAAGGGTGGACTGGGGAGGAAAATAAAATATTAAAAAATATAAATTGTATATTTATCCTAGTTCATACAAATAAAGGCATTATTTTGCATTGAAATTTTAAAAGATGATATAGTATAATACAGTAATTATAGTCAAAAAACATAATTCGCTATTCAGAACTCCTAGGAGCTAATTCAATAGAATATTTACATCCTACATAAAACAAACTGGTAAGAAAACACTTATATTCTCAAAAAATAAATTGGCACATTGTATAGAATAAATAAAAATTACATGTAGGTTAAAATATTCAATCCTACCATCAATAAAATACAAATTGAAATAACTTGGTAGCTACTAAATAAAAGTGTTCAATTCACGACCTTTTGTTCACATTCTACCACCAACTGTTGTAGACATGTAGCGGGTCTAATCAACATAGATCTTCTAGAAATCAATTTGAGTTCATGGTTGCTAATTTAACATTTAAATTTTTTTCCCAAAACAAAGTAGGAGATTATAGATACATGATTTATATCCAGTGAAATTTTTAAAAAGCTGGAAACACCCCCAAAAGAATTAGTAAGTTAAAAAAGTATAACTACTCTTTCATACAGTCATAATCATAATAACTGAACAATGGTTATTCCTCATGGAAAAATTATGTAATCATAGTAATGATGACCAATATTTATTGAGCATTTACCACATGTCAGATAATATGGTAACTATGTGACATGTATTATGAGATAGATACTAGAATGGAGTTGCCAGCCTTAGCAAATAAAAATACAGAATGCCCAGTTCAATTTAAACTTCAGATAAACAACTAATAACTGCTTTGCATACATATATTCCATGCATTACTATGCACTGTTTATCTGAAATTTAAATTTAACTGGCATCCTATATTTTACCTAGATATTAGTAACCCAGATCTTCGTAACCCATTTTACTGATGAGAAAACAGGATACAGAGGCTAAATAACCTGTCCAGGGCCATGCAGCAATAAATAGTGATAAAATGCTATGTTTGCAAGAAATTTTACCTACATATGATTAAGTATAGGTAAAATAGATAAATGCCAATGGACCACAGCTAAAAGGATATGTGGGGCAGATGATACCACTACCAATGATACCTATTTATCAAGCAATTAATAAAACATTTACTCTGGGCATTGTGCCGCAGGACCCATCTACTCCCATTTGACAGATGAATAAAATGGA
Source organism: Urocitellus parryii (assembly GCF_045843805.1). NCBI lineage: Eukaryota > Metazoa > Chordata > Mammalia > Rodentia > Sciuridae > Urocitellus > Urocitellus parryii. The sequence continues at coordinate 56,137,900 of NC_135534.1, read as the reverse complement.
GATTTGCTTAAGGTCACTAAGCTGGTAATTGCAGGGTCAGAGTCTGACTCCAAAGCCTTGGCTTATTCTGATTTTCTCAGTGATTTTCTTGTTCCCTTTCTTTCTTTCTTTCTTTCTTTCTTTCTTTCTTTCTTCTTTCTACTTTCAAGTACATTTCTATCACTGTTGATTAAAAAAAAATTGTGTGATAAAATGCACACACAAGGATGCATGAATATTTCAAGGAGATCTGCAAAGCATACTCTTCAGGGTTTGCTTTGGTCTACAGACATTCCTAGAGAGCCAACTAAATGAAACACCTGAAAGAAAAAAATTGTGATGCACAAGGAAGATCAATGATCACAGTGAAAACTCCACAACCCACGTTGTAATTTCATTCAGAAAGAAATGCATACTCTACCTTATCCTTAAAAAATGATACTGCTCTCCCATTTAGGCCTCTCACTAAGCTCTTCCCCTTACTCTATACACATTGGTATGTGAACTTGTTAGTTCCCTCAAGTCACTCTGGTAAGGAGATTATGAATTTTTTCTAAGCAACCATATAGAAAATTTCACATGCACACATGAACACAAAAGTGCCAATATGCTTTTCCAGTGAAAACAATATTTATGCTCTATACATAATAGGGAATTTTAGCATGAGTTTCCCTTAACTGTCAGATTAATTTTTACTTCAGAGTTTTGGCCACATCAAAAAGTATGTGCTTTTGATTGTTTACTCTGAGAGAGGCAGCTGGCCACAGGGCTGCCTGTGATGCCTTTACCACAATTTGCTTTTGTTTTCCCCTCTTGATAATTACCTCATGACTAAACCATTCACTGGCCCATGTAGAGGAATCCCACAGAGATGAAAACACACTTGTTTAAATAAAATATTTATGAAGAAGCCCTAAAATGTCACTAAAGTAAATGCAAATTAGATCTTCACATATTGTGCATCCAATATGCCACTCATTCCTTAAAAGACTCTATTTCCTGATTGCAATTAACATTAATTTTTTTTAAAAAATTAATCCCATTGTGCATAATCACACCAAAGTCTATTCATAAAAATCCGGTGTCTTAAGATTTATTTTCTTTTGACTGACTTGAAAAGTTTGAATTAAGACTAACCCTTAATCATGATGGTTATTTTGAAGATTTTTTTTCCTCAGAAACTATATTTAATTATTATTTCACATGTATATTTCCTAATAAGTGATTTCACCATAATTCAACACAAGGTGACATTAACAAAGTTCCAGCATTCTGGCCTTTAATGAACTCTTTGAACGATATTTTTCTCAATATAATTTGAGATTCTTCCCCCCTCCTTCAAATTGGGTTAGATACAATAGAGTCTCATTATATTCTTTTCATGATATTTTTAAAGAGATTTCAAAATAAAATTTGGCATAATATTGTCACAAGAAAGTTAGGAAAGAGCTGATACGGAATCTAACCATACAAGGGTAATAGTCAAGCTCCCTGGTTTTTTGATACCATTTTTCCTAATTTTGCAAAAAAAAGAAATGTGATCTGAGCCAAGAAGAGTTAGGTGCTCTCATTCTTTGCCTCATGGTTTCAAAGTTGTCCTCCACTGGGTTGTACATTAGAATCAAATGAAGAACTTAAAAGTTATACTGATACCAGGTCCTACCCTCAGATAATTCTGATTTAATTGGTCTAAGATACAGCCTGGTCATTATTAAGTTTGTGTTGTTTTCTTTTTATTTGTTTGTTAGAACTTGGTATTTCTAATATACAGCCAAAGCTGAAAATCATTTGTCTAAAAATTTTTTTTCCAAATAGAGTAACATTTATCTGGAGAGAAGGATCACTAATGATGAGACTTAAGGCTCTGCTTCACAACCAGACCCTGTGAATATTTTATAAACCTTGGGTACATGCAGAAGAGTCTCCAGAATACGAAGATGGAATGAATGGAAAACCAGTACCCTGGAAAACAGAATTTGTGATAAAATACTAAGGTGAATCTCTAGTTACATAAATTTAACCTACAATTGAGGATTAAATTACATAAGTACAGAATAGAGAAAATAGGTTTAAGGATGACTTTTATGTTTTTTCTTTCACAATAACTTCTAAGTTCTTAGTCTACTCATCCCTCCATATCTGTGGGTTCCATCTCCATGGATTCAACCAACCATTAAAAATGTTAGAAAAAATTGCATCTGAACTGAACATGTATAAATTTTTTCTTGTCATCACTCTTTAAATACTATAACAGCTATTTACATAGCATTAAGTATTATAAACAGTCTAGAGATGATTTAAAGTATATGGGAGGATATACATAGGTTATATGCAAACACAACATCACTTTATATAAGGTAATTGAGCATCCTCAGATTTTGACATCATGAGGGGTCCTGGAACCAGTGTCCTATAGGCACCAAGAGGCAACTGTAAATGTTATGTGACTACCTAAGAAGCTACTTTGACTTAGACCAAACTCTTTTTTTTAAAAAAAAGATACATAGCCTCTGGCTACTTTACTTCTCTACACTTCACTTTGTTCATATATACCAATAACTTTTAGTAATGCTTCTGGTATTTTAATGTGCCCACAACTCCCTTGAGGATCCTATAAATATATAGATTCATAGTCAGTAGATCTGGTTTTAGCCTGAGATTCTGCATGTCTAACAAGCTCCCAGATGCTGCTGATGCTGCTGGCCCACCCCATAGACCAGAGCTTTGAGAAGCAAAGTCTTAGAAAATTGTTAGGAGGACCAAGAGAAATGACCTACATAAAGTGCTTGTTGGTACCCTACCAGAAAAAAAAAATAAATAAATAAAAACAAAAAAACACAGGAAAGTTATAAAAACATGTTTAAAAACTAGAAGTTATATGATCTAATCCTATTGTCTTTCCAGACGTGGACTACAGTAGGTCCAGATAATTTAAGATTGTTCCCTCCTAACAGCCAAAGGTGTATAATGGAGAAGAGGGATGAGACTAATTCTGAAAAAAAGTATAAACAAGATCAATAAGTAGAAGTGTACGAGAGCTTTTAATTCCTACAAAGGAAATCTTCCAACAATAAATGCAGCTCTACAACCAATTGGCCTATTGACAATGAAGTCTCCAGTTACAAACTATAAGCATAAACCAATTGGTGATATTCAGAAAATATTCTGAATATTCAGATCTCAGGTTACAATACAACTAAGCTTGTCTACCTAAAGAGGCATCACACACTTAATACGTACAAAATGTGAAAAACAAAATAGAAAACTTGTCATTTCCCTCCCCACTCCAACCTTCTTTGTGAAATCTTCTGCTCAGCAAATGGAATTACTTAGGTCAAAAACTTTTAGGATCATCCTAATATATTTTTCATCTTTCACATTCCTTCCATCAAAAATACTAGTGGGGCTGGGGATGTAGCACAGTGGTAGAGTGCTTGTTTAGCATGCATGAGGTCCTAGGTTCAATTCCCAGTATCAAAAATTAAAAACAAACAAACAAACAAAAAGTTTAGTGGCTGTACCTTCAAGTTGTGTCCACAATCCAGTTACTTCTCACCACCTACATTAGCACTATCCTAATCTATCCTTAACTATCACCTCTTTCTGGATTCCTGAAATAGCTTCCTAACAGTTTTCTCTGTCTTTATCCTTCCTCCACAGCATTTTCTCACCATAGCATTCAGTGTTGTCACTTCTCAACAATAATTAAGGCTTTGTATATATTCAGAATAAACACAAAGTCCTTACAATCATTCATAAGACCTTATATGATCTGCCCTCTTCAACCCTTGACCACATTTTTTGTCACTCTCCATTTTTTCACTCTTCTCCAATCACCTCTGACGTCACTGCTCTTTGTAGCAGTGATGTTACTGCCTCAGGACCTTTTCACTTACTCTTCTTTCTGCCCCAGGCACACTGGTCTGTGACACTGCCTTACCCTACCTCTGAAGAAATGAACAAACATCCTAGACAGAGTGTCACTCTGCTATCCATAGGGGATTATATCTAGTTTTCTCCTTTTATAACTAATATTTTTAGTGGAGTTTGAAAAAGCTAGCTACCACTGTGTGGGTATGAACAGACAATAGGCAAAGAAAGCTGGAAGGTGGCATTCAGATGGATTTCTTTAAAAAAAATGGAAGTCACCCATCTACAGACAACTCTCTCTGGGGACCCATACACCAAGGCTGCTCTACCCGATTGTTCTGCTTCACACCACACAATAGCTTTATTCACATAGTGTTGTGCAGTGTAGCTTCTCCAGCCACTCAGCTTTTAGGGCTCACAGATTAAGGCCACTCTTGGCTTGCACAAACAGCTTCAGCAAGATGGAGATAAATGCATCTGATGTCAGAATTAATGTGAGCAAGGCAAGCAAGGAAGGAAATGGAGGGAGATTTGGCCTGAGCTGAAGTGCCCTGAAGGAAAGGGTGCACTTTTGATGTCATCTTTGGCCTCATTTCCTCTCACCTTGCACTTGCAGTCTCCCTCCCCTGCCTCATGAGCAGGCTACTTTCTGACACAAACTAAAGAGCCAGAGGGGCATGCGGCTACCTCAAAACCATGTGCCCTAGTTTAAGAAAGCAGAGCACTGCTTTCAGGAACTCAAAGAGCAGCAGGGCAGACTCCTATCTACAGCTATTTCTCAGCTAAAGAATCAGATTTCCTCTCTAAAGAGTATTCTCTGTGGCTCTTCCTCGAGGGCTGGCCAGTGTAGGGCCTGAGGAGAGCCTAAGAACATGGAATTCAGTCCCTCGATTCCAAGGAGAAGAGTGGCCAAGTGGCCCAAATGGTTTGGTGTGGTAAACATGCAATTTAGACAAGCCCACCCACCTTTTCTTATAAAGCCAAAGATGATGGCTTTTGTGGGATAACAAGGAGAGCCCATGACACAGTGTCAGGTAACAAAGCAAGACGTTTTAGCACTAACACTTGCTTTGCGTGAAGCATGTTAAAAAATGATCTTGTAATCTTGCTGTGTAAGACCAGAACATCACACACTTGGGACATATTTCTGGGACTTGTGTTGGTGAGAGGAGCACTTCATCAGCATCTCTGATCTATGCAGGGCAAAGCATCCAGCAATGAGACACACACAAGCTGGATACTAAACCTCCTGGGAAATCCAACTAGGATCACTGAATTCTCCTCTTTGAGGTAACACATTAGTGATCATTTGATAAACTTATTAATGTAACCCACAGGCAGTAGAGAACAATAATCATTCTTTTTCAAGAGAAAAAAACGCTTTGAGTATGGAAAATCTGATATAAACTTTAAACGGCTGCATTCTCCACACATATCTTGAATATCCTATCAAGGATATTCTATTTAAGTCAGGCTCAGTGTGAATCTCTTTAGGAATCAAATAATTCTCTAATATATCCTTTGGGCAAATGTATTTTTATATAATGGATTGGCTTAAAATGAGGTAAACTGGCACTGAATAATTTGCACAGCAATAGCTCATTGCCAATATTTATTACACACAGGAATATCAAAGGAAAGGCCATGTTCTCATCCCATTTTAAATAATCCAACCACAATATGCTTTTTTTTTTAATTTGAAAGTTCTTAGGTTAGGAGAATATTCAGGAAAACAATTTCTCCAGGTGAGAAGACTCTCATGCAAACATTTGGAAGGAATGAACTAATAGTGGATGAGAAGAATGCGAGACCAGGCGCCCTTGGGGAAATCAAATGGCATCACTAAAACTCCCTCCTCCAACCTTAATTGGCCAAATGCCAAAATAAATGAACTTTCCAAAGTTAGGAGCTTCTCAACTTTCACTAGGGATAACAGCAGGTTCACAAGCCATGACGGGAAAACCCACCCTAGTGTGCTGGGCGGAGGTGCCTTGGAGTCAGGCGCCCAGGCCCAGGCCACCTCCGCGCCTTGTGACCAGCAGGGAATGGGTTCAGGCCCAGCTGCCCAGAACCAGTAGCTTCCCACCTCCAGATCCCGTCCCGTCCTTTTCAGCCCAGACCAAGGAAAGAAACTAGGTGCTTAGGAGCCAAGGTAAGCAGCTCCCGGTGGGATTCAGCGGCAGCCGGGGTCCGTTCCCAACTCCCAACTTCCCAGAGTTTCCTCCGGCCTCGTCCCTCTTTTCACAGCTTGGGAGGCCGCCGGGCCTCCCCTGGCTCAAGACGCAGAGACTGGGAAGTAGAGCTCCAATATTAGAGCTCAGGAGCTGCCCCCCAGGAGCCCTGTAAAGGGGAGCGCAGGTGGCGGGCGTGGTTCCTCCTGCCCTATCCCTGCCCACCCTAACTCGGCCTCCGTTCTGCAGCCTCTGCCCGGGTCCCGCCCGGGTCCTGCCCGGTTCTAGCATCGGGCCACGGGGCACACTGCTTCTTGATTCCTCTTTAGGCTCAGTGGCCACCCCCTGCCCTCCACCAGTCCGCGTCGCTCTCCTGCTTCAGGCCCCGGTCATCCCCAAGTCCCAGCCTAGGGCCCTTTTGGTCGCGCCAGACGGCGGCAGCGGTGGCAGCACTCACCTGGGTCGCGGAGCCGGGGTCTGGCACGGTCCCGCAGGTGGTAGATGAAATCTTGGCAGCTGTCGTGCTCCAGGGCCCCACGGGCACAGAGCTCGGCCAGCAGCTGCAGCGCCTGGTGACAGAGCGCGTCCCTGGCCCCGGGCATCGCCCCCCCGCATCCTCGGACCGCGCCGGGCAGGCGGGCGCGGGAGACAGCCCTCCGCCTGCCAGCTCAGAGCCGCCGCCGCCGGGCGGTCCGCGCTCGCCGCCAGAGACCCGCCAAGAAACGTTCCGAGCTCAAGCCGGAGCCCCAGCCGGCCCGGCCTCCCACCGGTTGCATGCAGCTCTTCCCCAGCTGGCCGGTCGGGCTTTCTCTCTCTCCCGCCGGGCCCCTCGGTCCCTCCTCCAGCGCGGAGGGGAGGTGGCGCCGCGCAGCCCAGCGCGCCTCTAGCCTCGCGCTCCGCCCGCCACTCGCTGCCGCCGGGGGGCGGGGCTGGGACAGAGGTGCGCGCCGCGGGGTAGGCTCGCGGCGGCCCTCGTTTGGGCGCCCACCGAATACCGGGGGCGCTTGCCGGCTTCTGGCGTAGCGCGGACCGAACTCGACTCGAACCTCGCACTCGGAACAGCCGCGCCCAAGCTTGGAGAGTGTGAGCATGTGCGTGCTTCGGACGCTCTCGCCACCCAGTTCCTCTGCCGTGATGCAAAACCAAGCACCCCTTCCACTACTTCTTGCAGCATATGTCCCAAGGCACATTCTGGGATGAGTGGCGCTAAGGTTGCAATCTAGACCACACCCATAGAAAACGGAGTGCTTGCCTCGAACTTGGAAAGCGCCTCCTGGCAGAAACCATGGACCTGAGGGCTCTAGACGCCCAAATTCTGGGTTTGGAGCCAAGAGTTAACAACAAAGGAAGGATTTCACCCACGTGGTGATTTGGACAGAGTGGAAGCTCTCCTATCAGGAGGTCAAATAAATGACTCCTGCAAAGACACGGAGGCTGACCTGGTTTTCTAGGCAACTGATGGAAATCCAAGGATTGTTATCATTTCCCCAGCACCCACTGGAGTGTATCCCCAGATTTTAGTATTTGGAAGGGACCTCAGAGTTATCTCTCAACCTCCCAAGTCTTCAGCCCTTCCTGCAGTAAGTTCAGAAATAATCATGAAATATTGAACTCTTTTGCTTGTGTGTCAGACACTGTACCACAAGCATTTTGTATGTATAATCTTATTTAATTCTCTGGTTGGGTCAAAAAGTCTGTATACCTATTATCCTCATTTTGCTATTGAAAAACCAGTACTCGGAAAGGTGTCATTTGCCCAAGTTCATACAGGAGAGAAGGGTACCTTTCTCCCTTTCCCTCTCCCTTTGAAGATTTCCTTAATGCTAGTGACAAGCCTCATTCTAGAACAGTTAGAAAGGAATCTCCACAGCTGGAGACGCACTCTAAGCCGTAAGGTTATGCTTTCTCTAGAGACATCTCATAGCAAAACATATTGTACAGAAAAGTATTCAAGATTCCATAGTGTTCACCCAAAATGGAAGATTTGAAATCCTGCTGTGAATGGTGCTAGGTTTCAAGTAGCTTATAGGGGAAATAGTAGAGAAAATGCAGAGTTGTGAAGAATTATTCCTAGAGAATTGCATAAGACACATCCTCTGTCTAGGAAAATGAGGAGAGAGGAGAAAACGCTGGGAGGGAGCCTATGGATGAAGTTGAGCAGGTATTGGTACTCCAAACTTATAGAAGGTGGAAAGGCCATGTAAAACTGAAGGTGACACTGGAGACAGCATGATGTAGAAATTGGCAGAAGTGGGTGTTAAACCTGTAAAAATATAACACCTATGTCAGAAAGGAACTGAAAACAGTAAGAAATGACTTTAATAAACCAAGTAAGATATGATAAAGACCCTAGATCAGGCCTAAATCAGTAGCTGATAGAAACATCTAAATTTGAAAAACATTTCAATTATCAACAAAATTGCAACAGTAGAATGAGGAAGAAATGAAAGACACTGAAATTTCAAAAAGTATACCTGGCTCATATGCAATGAGACCCTGAGGGCACATAGAAATGCTAACCTAGAGTTGAGAGAGGGGAAACGCAATCAGCAGTGGAAAGGCAGAAACTGATTTGCCATATTGTATGGGTTCCTCCAAGAAAGAAGAACTGGAGAAATAGGAGAAAAATGTGGAATTTAAAATGTGTCTCAATGAGATGACTGGGAAGTAGCAATCAGAGAAGAAAGAAGAAAAGCTGAACAGAGGAGTCCTAGAGGTCAAGGGATGAGGAGTATTTAATAGAGGAGTGCTTAACAACATCAACTGTCAACTTTAAAACAGTTTAAAGAGAAACAAAACCAAAGAACTGTCCTTTGGCTATAGCATGTAGTAAGACATTCAAGAATTGGAATAGTTACTAAGCAACCAACCTTGTGCAAGTTAAATATTTGTGCTTCAGATTTCTCATCAGATAATACTAATAGGTGCATCATTGAATTGTTAATGAGATTACTTAAAGTAATATATGTAAATTACTAGGAACAGTGCTGCCACACAGTATGGGCTCAATCAATGTTTTTTGTTTTTAGTATTATGTGTCTACTACAATGTACTAGGTGCTGAACACATTTTCTTAATCTATTACTCACAACATCCCAAAGTAGTGAATGTTTTACAGCCATAAGCCACATAACAAAGTTTTGGTAGATAATGGACCACATGTATGATTATAATGAAGCTGAAAGATTCCTATCACCCAGTGATATCTTTGCTGTCATAATGTTATAGCCCAATGCATAACTCACACGTTTATGGACATGCTGGTGTAAACAAACCACTGCATTGCCAGTCATATAAAAGTATAGTAATACAATTATGAACAGAACACAGCACTTGATAATAACAAACTATTTTTACTAATTTATGTATTTACTACACTATATAGCTTATCATTATTTTAGAGTGTATTCCTTATACTTATAAAAAAAGAAAAGTTAACTTAAAATAGCCTCAGGAAGGCCCTTCAGGAGGTGTTCCAGAAGAAGGTATTATTGCAATAGGAGATCACAATTCCATGTATGTTATTGCTCCTGAAAACCTTCCAGCGGGCAAGACACGGAGATAGAAGACAGTGATATTGATGACCTTGACCCTGTGTAGACCCAGGCTAAAGTGTGTGTTTGTGTCTTAGTTTTTAACAAAAAAAGTTAAATTTTTTTAAATAGAAAAAAATCAGTAGGATAAGGATATAAACATTTTCATAAACTTTTACAATTTGTGTTTTAAATTTTATATAGTCAAAAAATTTAATAAAAAGCTTACAAAGTAAAAATGATACAGTAAGCTAAGGTTAGTTTACTACTGAAGAAAAAAATTATAAATTTAGTGTGGCCTGTGTGTACAGTGTTTATAAAGTCTACCGTGGTATACAGTAATGTCCTAGGCTTTCACATTCACTCACCACTCACTCACAGACTCACCCAGAGCAACTTCCAGTCCTAAAAGTTCCATCCATGTCATGGTAAGTGCCCTGTGCAAGTATGCCATTTTTTAAATCTTTTTCTCCATAATTTTATTTTACCTTTCTTATAGTTACACAAGTACTTGCCATTGTGTTACAATTGCCTACAGATTCAGTACAGAAACATGTTATACAGGTTTGTAGGAGCAATAGGCCATACCATGAAGCCAAGTTAAGCAGTAGGCCAGAGCACCTCGGTTCGTGTAAGTACACTCAGATGTTCAAACAACAAAATCACCTAAGGTTGCATTTCTCATTATCAAGCAACACGTGACTATTTCCTACTTTACAGATGAAGTAAAGTCATGTGGTTAAATAATTTGCTCAAGGACAAATTGGTACATTGTCTCCAAAGACAGTTACAGGCATCTTTCCCATTTCACATGGCCTTGAACAATGTGACTTCACTATTCCTCCCATCAAGAAGTTATCTACTGGATATTACTGTACACTTATGTAGACTTTATAAACACTGTACACATAGGTACACAAAGTTTATATGTGTGCATATACGTTTATTAATATATATACATGTGTGTATATACATATATGTGTATACATTAAAAATACATATATATTTTCCCCTTCTCCCCGAATCTGGGCAGGCCTTGTGACTTACTATAATCAACAGAATGGATGGAAGAGGTCTAGGGCTTAAGAGGTCTTGAAACTTTTGCAGGAAATCCTGCTGGAGAAACATCCCAAAGAATGAGAGTCAATGTGGAGAAAACATCATAGGAGAGGTAAGAGATACTGCTATAAACTGAATTGTGTCCCCCCTCAAATTCTATTATGGTTAAGCCCTAACTCCCAATGTGACTGTATTTGGAAATATGGCCATTAAGGATGTAGTTAAAGATAAATGTGGTCATGAGAGTGAAGCCCTGATCCAATAGGATGAGTGTACTTTGAGAAGAATTATCAGTGTTTGCTTTTTCTCTTCAAATGCAAGGACAGAGTGAGAAAGCAGTTGTCTGCCATCCAGAAAGTGAGTCCCCTTTAGAAGCTGAATCAGCTAGCACTCTGATCTTGGACTTACAGCCTCCAGAACTGTGAGAAAATAAATTTCTGTTCTTATAAATTTTTCAACCTCAAGTATTCTGTTACAGCAGCACAGAATGACTAAACCATGGGTATGATTCCTGGTAATGCTTTTGAACCATTAAGTTTGAGAATTTACAGTTTATATACTGAGGAAAAGAGCCTTTGGGAAAGGACATTTAAAGTCAGCTGTGATGTCCTCTTGACAATAATATTAATGATTGATTGAAACAGATAATTATTGGGCATTTGTCATATTGTTATATACCATGTATTTTATATATATTACTGCATTTCCTCCTGATCATCCAACGTGGTCACACACATTATATCTCCATTTTTACAGAGGAAGAAACAAGTTCAGAGAGATTTGATAGCTGCCCCTAAGATCCCACAGCTTATTGTTGACAGCCAGGACTCAATTTCAAGTTTGCTTGGCCCCAAAGCCTATGTTTTCTATATCATACTACTGCTTTGGATTACCTCCAGGATAAAAATACCCAATAACTACTTGTTTGACATTGTTCCAAGTCTTCTTGTCATCTTGTTCATTGTCTTCTTTATGTAATTCTTTCCAAAATGTGGCACCTGAGTTGAACCCCAACTTCCTGGTGTAGTCATTCAACAGGTGACATGCAGTATGTCCTGCTCTCTTTGTACCTCAAGTTTCTGCCTTGCTGTTTGGATGACAGTACCTCAACAAGCAGTGGATGAAATGCCATAAGTGTTTCATACTACATCCCACTCCCAAAACATAGATTCTGTACTTGGGAAATAGTTTGGGATTACTAATGGCAGAACTTCCTAAAAATCATCATTTTGGTTGATAGAATTCCTTGCCTCTAACAAAAGAAAATAAAATTCAAGTGGCACAACTGGTTCTCAGTGAACCTGTGATATTTCCTAGTGATTAGCACTCCATTGACATGCTCATAAACCTTCTGCTTAATTATCCAAAAGAGGTGTTTATTCATCCTCACACTTTGCTTCAGAACTTGAAGAACAATTCACCTGGGCCAAGAGATTAGAGGTAACTTAGAGCTCATGTTCTGTGACAATCACACTCTATTGTCTTGATTATCAGTTTCATCCTTTCCTGTTTGAAGTGAAAAACCAAAAAAAAACTTTTTTTTTTTTTTGCATTGTTCTATTCTAAGCAATATCTCTATCTATCTCTCTCTCTCTCTCTTTGGAGTGAATTTTTCTTGAGAAGAAATGAAAAAGAATTGGGAATTGAGTAGCACCACTTTGTCCATGTGACTGTTATCATTAAACCATTATCCCAAGGAGCAGATTGTTTTGGTATGTTCAAAATCGTTATTCCTCTTCCCTAAGACTGTGTGATTTCCTTCCTGGTTTTATGATTGACAACTACAAGTTATAACTCCCATTTCTTTCACTTTAAAGAAAGTATAGCTTTATTAGTTTTAGCATTTAGTATTGAGGAATACACTGAAGGACAGAAGGCAATGTTCCAGGTCAGAGGTCACGTACTACTTTGCTATGTCTTAGTAGACACTGATTAGAATAAGGTTAGAGTAGAAAGCAGAGGTCAGATTTTTGCTGAGACTGAGAAAAACCTGGATCTGTGCATCTTCCCCTACCTGATGAATTTTTGGCTGGTGGGGATACTTACTGGGGATCAAACCCAGAGGTACTTTACTGCTGAGCTACATTCCCAGCCCTTTTTATTTTTTAAAACAGGGTCTTATTAAGTTGCTTAGGGCCTCACTAAGTTGCTGAGGCTGGCCTTCAACTTGTGATTCTCCTGCCTCAATCTCCTGAGCTGCTGGGCAGATCAGTTTTTCTAAACATTTTTTTTTTTTTAAATCCTTGAAGCTGCCTTTCAAAGTAGCTAATGCCCCTCATCCTGGACAGGTCTGAGGTGCAGTCACTCTGTATAAGATTAATGACATCCAGATCAGCTAGACTGTGACACAAGTGGACATGGTTCCCACTAACTTAAGGGAAAGAAAGATTCTATTTATTTTTATTTTTAACACAATAGCTTTATTTTATTTATTTATTTTTACACGGCACTGAGGATGAACCAGTGCTTCACGTGTGCCAGGCAAGCAAGCGCTCTATCACTGAGCTACAACCCAAGCCCAATAAAGATTCTAAATAACTAACACATTTCCTTACCTTCTGTAGCAAGCTTCCCTCCCCAGTGCTGAAAACCAGTGCAGCTTGGCCCATACTCAGGTGCCTGGGTTTTTTGTTTTGTTTATTTGTTTTGTTTTGGTTTTGGTACCAGGGATTGAACCCAGGGGCACTCAACCCCTGAGCCACATCCTCAGCCCTATTTTATTTTTTTATTATGAGACAACTAAGTTGCTTACAACCTCCCTAAATTGCTGACACTAGCGTTGAACTCACCATCCTCCTGCTTCAGTCTCCCAAGTCACAGGCATGTGCCACCATGTCTGGCTCCAGGTGCCTGGTTATTAAGAGAAAAGATCAATGTGCACATTCATGGATGAGAATATGAGTATTAAATATTTGAGAGTTTCAGGAAGCCTTTCTTGATCCTTTGCTTAGTAACAAGTAGTTTTGACCCCCCTCCCCCCAATTTTTTTTCTTTTTTTTTGTAAATACAGAGAGAAAGAAGACTAGAAGGACTTGGGGAGGGAAGAGAGAAAAACATCCAATATTTGCCTCTTTGGTCTTATGCAGAAGACCATATAAAACTCATATGTTTGTTGCAGTCAGCACCCTGTCCAAAGAACCAGGCTCAGCTTAGTTGCTAAGTATTTAAGACACATTTAATCAACTAATATATTAATCAAATGTCTAAATGCAAAGGTTTTTGATATAACTTTTGTGATAGATCTTAAATTTCATATTTAAGGTTTCTTTTTCTTATATCTTACATTTTGGGGGGGTTTATTTTTTTCTTATATCTTACATTAATTGGTTATAACTACAAAATCTTTCATCAAAATAGTCTTTCTTTAGACTTCATTTTCTCTAAATATTTTTTCACAAATATTATTCAAACTTTATCCTCTTAGTATTGGCTATACTATGAGTTTTCCATACTGCAAATTTTCTTCCTTTTCCTTTCTACTTCTAACTACCTTCTCTTAATTTCCTTCTTTCTCATTTTCTTTCCATAAATTCAATCTGCAAAGCTTTTATTGGGAAGCAAAGTAGAATTTGGAACTCTAGAGATCTATTTCTAATTTATTATAACATTACATTATAATTCATTTTACTGTAGTTTTTAAAATTTATACTGTGTGCCAGACACTCTAAAAATGCTCTAAATATATTAGCTCATACAATCTCCATAACAATCCCATAAGTAGGGTATTATTATTAGTTATCCCTATTTTTTAATGGAGGAAACATAATCACAGAAATTTAATAGTCTGCCCAAATTCACATAATTGGTCAGTAGTAGAGTTGGGCTTCTATGACTCCTATGCCCTGTGTTTACCACCCTCTGTAGGTGGGCCCAGGTGACAGCCTAGAGCTGATATCCTGAGGTGAATAAGCCCTAATGGCCATTAAGAGCAGTATTGGCCTTGTGCCTTCTCCAGCCCTGCTGGATGCACTCAAATCTTTGCCTTGGTTTTGTTTTCTTTATGTAATGATGGGCAGGGTCTGACCAATGTATGTTTGTATCCTATTTTCCAGATTGGCATGTGTATCTACTTAGTCAATTGCTCTGCATTTCATGCTGTATGCTGTGCTTAATGTATTTTTAATTTAATCATTACCACAATCATTTGAAATAGTTATTGTTATTACCTTCTTGATTGTATAGATTTGAGCATCAAAACCCTAAGTAACTTACCCAAGGTCATACAGAGATTCAAATCCATATAAGGGAGACTCCAGAGAATGAAATTTAACTGCCAAACAATATTCCTCCCCATAAATCTCAGAATTTTGCCTGGCAGTATTTTTCAAGTTTTATATATAGTTTCGGAGATTTTTATGATCCCCTGGACATTTGCAGGAAGATCAAATCACCGTTTTAAAATGAATTATATACAGCATATTACTAAATAATTCATTAAAAACCCAGGTGAGTATACTACAAGCAACTAGCAAAACACTCTGTGTTCCTATTATTTTGCTAATCCTGTCCCACCTAAAATATCCTCAATTCCCCTGGGAACTGAATCCTCTCCACTGACTTTCTCCTGTGTATATCCTTTTGCTACTTTCCTTCTGCACTTCTGCCTCTTGTGTCCATATGCACTAGAATTACCTTCCTCCAACAAAGAGACCTTAATTTCTCCATCTGCAACTCATCAAGTTTCAGATTTTATAGAGAGCTTTTTCACTAACCAGACATGTATTTTCTTCTCATTCAGTAACTGCAAAATAAATTGAAAAGCACCATACACTTTAGAATACCAGCTTGATATAATGCTCTTTCTAAAGCTTCTACCTTATAGACTTGTATACCTGGAAGATATGAACACATTAATGGCACCAATTACATTGATGTTTTTATATTAACCAAGTTTAGCTTTTAAAGAAACAACAGCACAATTCTCTAAAACAACAGCACTTGTTTAACCAGCTGTTTAATTTCTTTAAGATTACTTGCTCAAAAACTTACACAGACCTTCTTTATCACTTACTTAAACCCTCTTAATTACTTAATCATATAGACTCTTATCCAGAAACACACTTTCCCTCTTATTAAATCCATACCTAGAACCTTTTAGTTTCTCTTTTTTATCTGTTAACCTCCTTCTGTTCACATTTTGAAACAATACCTGTAAACTTTTGAATCTAAGCAGATTATTTCATAGACATCAACATTTTATTAGGGCCTTTTTGAACACCTAGAAAAGCTTATAAGCTTAATTTAAAGACATCTTTACTTTCATCTGTTTACCCAATTTAAATTGAACCATTTGAATCACGTGAATCAAAGATATTTGGATCCATTTTTTTTTTATATGAGCGCTCCTCATCTGTCAATTGTTATATCACTGCAGGATATATGGACATACACATATACAGACATACCGACATACAACACGTAACACAAGTGTAACACATAACACAATGGTGGAGGCCTTGCAGCTTCCTCAGGTGAAATCTCATTGCAATGTTAAAAAAAACTCCAGTTGATCAAAAATGGAACTTATCAGAAAAACATTAACTTGTCTGTAGGAACAAAATCATGAGCTCAAAGAAAAAAAATTACAGAATCTAAAAAAAGCAAAAGTCCTAAAAAGATTAACCGGCCAGTAATTAGTAAATGCCATACAATTTACTTCTTGGTTTGGTCTAGTTTGAGTTCAGGTAAAAAGACACTTTTACTCTTTTTTTTTTTTTTTCCCTTGGGCCTGAGCTCCAAGCTGCTTCTGTTTGCATATCAGCTTAAAGCCCTGGCTGAGGTCTGGAAGGGACTGGGAAAGCCAGAATTCTTGAGCAGAAACTTTATGCCTAAGGCATTTTAACCATAAGTCACAATTTATCTTCCTACACTAGAAAAATTTGCTCACACAAAACTGAAAATAGGATCTTTCTTGATAATATAAAAGCCACCATCAGAAGAAGTTCCTTCAGGATCATTAAGCTACTTTCTTTGTTCTGAAGTTCCTAAAGTAGTATTAAGTTACATTAAATCACCTGGAAAAAAAATTCACACTACCATGTATATCTAAAATTAAGCTTTGAAATTTCCCAAGACTGTTGCTAATAAATGTCATTTCAATAAGCCGGACCAATGTTTTAATTCAACACTTTTTCCTAAATCTTATACACTGAGAGAAACAGATACCAAATCATAATCTACTATCCTTGCCCAAATCAATGCACTGTATACCTAGTAAAATCTCCTTAGGCTACCCAGTTCAAAGATTGATAAAAAATAAAACTGAATGATTGGGAGTTACTTGCCAACTTGGAAGTAGAGTTCTTTTAATTTTCTATCCTAAGTATTTAAGTTCTCTGGCATGAATTATCTGAAATCACAAACTAAACAATTACTTAACCCTAACTTTTAACTGCAAGATTATGCAATGCTTCAAACTCATTTAGATACCAGATGAAACATCTTTTAGACACACATTTAGCCTAGATTATCCCCAAGAAACAATCTATAATAACCTTTAAAACAGACCAGATAAGAAAAATCTCTCCAGGTTTTGAACTTCCATTTAATTATGACTCCTATCAGTGGCACCTTAGATTTCCCGTCTCAGTGTGACTGACTTTACTGCATTTAGGTGGAGTGATCCTTACAGTGAAGAGAAAAAAATGAGGAAATTTCCCCAAAGCGAAAAACGCTCTGGCAGCTGCTGGGAATTCCTCAGTTTTCCCTTGCACTTACAGGATTGATTAGCTTCTCTAGTTTGGTTTGACCTTAGGCACTAGGCATCTCTTAACCTTCCAGTAGAGTCAGTTTTTAGTTTGCCTTAGGTCTTAAAGGGGGAAGGGTGTATCTCCACACCTCTAAGGCAGATTGGAATTTGGGACTCTGCATTGGTTCAAAGTAAAACAATGCCATCACACTTAACAGGGACACACACAAAGACATAGATTCCCTTTTCAGATTGTCAAAAAAAATGAAAATGGGTGCTGGCCCCAAGCCGACTGGGGCCTTCCCTTCAGACAAACGGATTGGGAGAGCACAACACCAGATTGGGAGATTAGTTCTCTCGCCAGGGTGTTGGGGTGGAGACAGACAGGACAACAGAAACAAAAACATAAAACACAGAATTCGCAGCGCGGCCACAGAATTCGCAGCGCGTCGTGGATTGCTACCTAGAAACTAAAGGCTCAGGTGGACCACGGATCCGTCAGCTACAAAACACTTTACCAAATACTTCACAAAATACTACAGGCAATCCACTCAGAGCCCAGAAAGGGGCTAGGGTCTCCCGACCATGGGGGATGGACCCGGAGGGTTATTGGTGACTGGATCTACTTGTTCTTCTTCTTCCTCCGAGGAAACCTGGATGGAGTCAGGAGCCGGTATGGGTTGGGGCTGATAGGGTGGGGGTGGGGCTTTGGAAGGAGATCCTGGAGCAGGCTTAGGCGGAGAGAAAGGGGCGACCCAAAGGGGGGTGTCAGAGGCCAAATTTTCCCAGGTAACGATATAGGGTCCGAGTGTCCCTGAGGACCTTGGATGAAAACCTAGGACTTCACCTGTAATATAAGATCAAGGTTAAATGTTCCTTCTTTAGGCCAGCCCACATTGAGTGTTGGCCATTCCGCAGTGCAGAGTGTTATCCATTTCTTCTTTTTGACCTCTACCGAGAGGTTATCTGCCTGATTCCGGATGTCCTGCCAATGGTCGAGGGTGAGACTCAAAGGGGTCGTGATTGATTGCCCCATGTTGGTTTTAGATGAGGAGATAGAATACAGAGACGGAAACAATAACACAATAATCACAATAACACTACAATCAGACCGAATAGAAAGAGCACTGCCCAACTTCAAAACAAATGGCTTAGGTGGAGCAGAAGCCCCACCGCTGCCTACAAAACCAAATGGCTTAGGCGAAGCAGGAGCTTTGCTGTTGCCTACAAAGACCAAATGGCTTAGGCAAAGCAGGAGCTTCACCACTGCCTACAAAGTGCTCCCCGGGACGTCTCCCGGGGTGGCAGGGGAGAAGTCCGAGTTCGTCAACTCCTTCTCAAGCTGCCCAAAATACAAAGCGACTACGCGTAATCGTACAAATGCAGCGCATAGAAACAAAGTATCAGCCAAGAGTTACAAACATAGAAGTGACACCAGACGACACGACAAACACAACATGAGCTGGCCAGCTTACCTCCCAGTGATGCTGGTGGTCCTCGGGCAGGGATTCGGACGGGGTGGGGGAGGGGTATCTCGGTGGGACCTCCAATGAAAAGCACCCTGTTTTTGAAAGACCCCCGTTTCCCTGTCCAAGGAGAATCACACGAAACACTGGCTGCAAAAGCACGAGGTGGTTTATTGAGACACAGGCGCCTGCGGGTGTCCAGCAGAACCTCAGCCGGAGCTTTGGTGAACTGACACACAGGGCTTGGGGATACAGAGATTTTTATAGGGTTTGGGACAGGTTGCGTGCGCGCGCGGGAAGCAACAGGTTTCTTATTGGTTTGTTTAAATCTAGCATATAGGCCATCTAGGGGGTACAGGTCTGCATTCCAAAAACCACAGGTCTGCATTCTATTCTTTCTGTTCCTGCTTATCTGTTCCGGTTTATTCATTCATGCCTCAGGATGCGGGTGCTCTGTTCTTCAACCGGTTGTCCGGAAAGCATGCCTGGCGCCTGAACCTGTTTATGGCCTGCCTGATATCTTGGTTTCATATCTTGGCCTTAGGTAACTGGGCTAACTGGGCTAGGGTCTTTCAAAATGATGCCCTGTGCCATACAAATATGTTTTCTCTCCTTCTTCCTGGGCAATACTAAGTTACTCTTTTATCTCTTTCCTCTCCTTTTCATAGGAATCTCTAAACTATGTGCTGTGTTTGTATGTTTATCTAGTTGGGAAAGAGTACACTTTTCTGGGTTTGGCCAGTATAAATAACAAAATAACATCCCTGGATGCAAGTGAATGTAGCAGATAAGCTATTCTTTTCTTTCTTTCTTTTGTTTGTGGGGGGTGGGGGCATGGAGGCGGGGTCTGGGAATGGAACCCAGGGTCTTACACATGCCAGGTAAGAACTCTACTACTGAACTATATCTGCTGGCATAGACTTTGCAATTCTCCTACCTCTGCCTCTAGAGTAGCATGCTATAGCATGATGCACCCCTGCACCTAGGAAGCTTTTATTTTTTTCTCCCTTTGAACCATTTTATTTCCTATGGAGAACATTTGTTTCCAAGGACAGTTAGAATCCTTCAGGTTCACCAAGGCACAGCAGTATGCCTTGGTGAGGGCTTATTTTGCATTTTTTGCGGGGTCTTCTGAATTTAGACCTCTTTTTAGATAGTGTGGTGGGTTGAAAGGAAGGAAACTCATGAAGTTCAGATAATAAAGGTTTTATGCAAACTATGAACTTTAATGAACTGTCGATGGCTGCCTGATTTTGAGGATTTAATTAGAGGAAGAGATGTACCTTTTAAACTATAACTTTAACCTCCATTCATTAGAATAAAAGCATATGGCTTAATTTTTATTTTAGATCTAAAAAACAGGATCATAATATATCAGTTGTCCTACTTGAAACACTTCTATTTAAAGCAACATAATGATATTTGTGAACTGCCCAAAGTGTATTACCTGAATAAAATAGTAAGAGATAGTCTTGTTCATTTTTTGTTTTAAAATGCAATATTAAAAGATATGTTCAAAGTTTATATTAAAAGATACACTCAAAGCTTATTTTGTGGATTTTTTTAAGCCTTTGCCATGACATTTATGAGGAAAATGTCTTGCAAATATTATTCAAGGAAGAAAACGTAGACAGGTTTTTGAAAGTGTTGGTTTTTCCTTTTCTTTTCAATTATGTTCCTATTTTTCTTCAGTCTCCAGAGATTTTTAGGCTCAATTTGAACTTACACTCACTTGAAGTAAATCTATTTTATGAGCCTTTGAACACAGATGCAATTAAAATGAAGAAGGTAGTTGTTACTTACAAACACAGACATTTAGGGTGGAGTAGCTTGGGCAGGGGGGAGAGCATGGGAAGGGGGGAGGGAGGTTTAGGAACAACTACTTGGCCATCTCTTTGACCTCTGAGAACTGCCTTGGTTTTCTTCTTTTCAGGAATCCGTCTTAACATTGTCTTTTACTAGTTTCTTTTCTACCTGACCCTCCAACTGTTGGTGTGCCCGATAGAGGATCTCTATTCCTCTCTTACACATCAGGGGAAATCTTGTTAGCATTCAAACATTGAGCTGCCTATGTGGCAACCATTTAAAGGTATAACTTCACCTTCATCTCAACACATTTCTTAACCACGCCTCCTTATTTAAGTGTTATTCATTTAATTGCCCAGGTCTGAATTAATGCATTATTACCTTTATCCCTTTCCCTTCCTTTCTCCTAATAGAATTCACCAGATTTTTTGGCAAATAATATATGCCTAATCTGCTTCTTCTCCCTGTTCTCACTCCATTACTACTGTCACCTTTGCCTGGACCCTCTAGTAATATCTTATGGCAGACATAACAGTTGCTTACCCAGCATCTATTAATCTTCAGTATCTATTAAGCTCCTAATAATATTTTCAACAGCCACTTTCCTCCACCTGGCCAGGTCTTTAAGGGAGTCTGGCTTCTTCTCCTGATCCTGGTGGTTGAAACTAATATATCTGAGGCAACTGTAATATCATTTTCCTTACCTATGACTGGTTTAGGAAGGAGCACCTGACCAAATTATAGCCAGCAGGACCTGAAGGAAAATCTGTAGAGGGCTCTTGAGAAATATTCCTGGGCTAAAAAAGGGACAAAAGGAATATAGAGTCTCCTTCTGAGATAGGAATTTGGGGATGGGGGGCAGGGGTGTACTGAATCACAAAAGAAAAGTGCCTGTGAATCCTTGGAATTTAGTAAATTCCAGTGAACCACTGAAGTGCAGAAAAGGCCCAAGAACCATTGGAATGGGAAACAAGCAACTGAGTGAGGAACTCATCTTGTGCCTTTGGCTCCAAAAGTTAACATGCTCTGAGGGCAATGTGCAAGCCCTAGAAAAACTGGTAAGAAATTGCATAGCTCTGTCCTGACTCCACCTCTAATACAGCCCCTAGCTACTGTCCCTCTGTAAATAGTAGAACCCCAGAACAAGAGAGGCTTCTCACTCTCAGCAGATAACCAACACTCTCCCTCAAATGTGTCTCTGCTTTCCTAAATAAATCTATCTGCACCTCTAATTGACACATCCTTGAATTCATTTCTGTGATGATTGTCAAAAATCCCACTGGTCCTGAATTGAGGACCCCTCTCCAGGAACTCCTCAGACCTCCTCAGGTGATCTTTTTACTTTTGGACACTGTCATGTCTAATCTAATACTGTGCTTGGAACTGCCCAAAACTGTAACCAACCAGAGAGGATAAAACAAGTGCATGTAGGACACCACTCTTGCAAAATGGAGCCTGAGTCTCGATGGCACACCTTTGCCATCTCCTTCCTTCGTACTTCTTGTCATGAAAATGCATTCATTTCCATTTACTTGAGCTACTCTGAGGCGGTATTTTCTGTTACTCACCCTTAGGTACTGGGGATTGAACCAAAGGGTACTTACCATTGAGCCACATCCCCATCCTTTTATAAACATTTTATTTTAAGACAGAGTCTTGCTAAGTTGCTTAGGACCTAGCTGCAGCAGGCCTCAAATTTGGAATCCTCCTGCCTCAGCCTCCCAAGTCACTGGGATTACAGACATGTTCCACTAGGTTCAGCTGTTACTTACCTTTGAAGGCTTATGTGTCAGAGTTCCTAGCTGTCAACAACAGAGCCCCTTAAACTTATATAGTTTAAGCAAAATACATAAAAGAACATCCTGGAGTAAGAATACTTGAAGGCCAGGCAGTTGGGAATGATATCCACACTTCACCAGCAGACAACAGTGATGACTTTCACAATTCCACCATTGCTGGGACAGGCACAGCAGTTCACCAGGACAGAGGCTGGTATGATATTCACCACGAGCAACTGTGCCTCCTCTGAAAGCTGAACCTCCCTCCACTACTTTCACCAAAATGCACTCTTTGTAGTATCCTTTCCTTCATGTTTCCCACCCTGGCCCCCATCGATTAGAAGTCTCAGTCAGTTGGGTCAGATTGGCAGTTAGCTCAGGTCATTTGCCTTTGCCCTAACTGCGAGGGAGGTTAATAGAGTCTCCAAGTTCTACCTTGTGAGAGCAGGACTCAAAAAGGGAATGCATTTATTATCTAGTTCCATGAAACAAATTACACAAAAAACTGAGCAACTTAGAACAACAAGCATATTATTTCACCATCTCTAAGTGTCAGGAATCTAGAACAAGCTTAGGTGGATAGTTCTGGTTAAGGATGTCTGGGGCTGCTTTCAAGAGCACTTACTGGTTGAGATTTGTTGTTGTTGTTGTTGTTTTTTACCAGGCAACCTCTCCACTTGAGGAATACCTGAGTATTCTAAAAAAAAAAATGCTATTTGAATACATGAACATGAATGGAAAAAGGGGGTTGAGAGAGAAGGAGAGAGAGAAAGAACACCAGACATAAGCCATGGTGTTTTAATATTAGAAGTGATAGGCCATCTCTTCTGTTATGTTCTGTGAGTTATCCAAATGAGACCCTGACACTATGTGGAGGAGAATGCACAAGGATGTGAATGCCAATGTGTAGGAATCAGTAGAGGCTATCTTGAAGGCTGATAACCACAATGGTTAAATTCTTCAAACTTGGTGTATAAAAGAAGCATGATGGATTGGGTGTGGTGGGACATGCCTGTAGCTGCATCCCAGCAACTCAGAAGGCTGAAGCAGGAGGATCACAAGTTCAAAGCCAGCCTCAGCAACTTAATGAGGCACTGAGCATCTTAGCAAGACTGTCTAAAAATAATAAATAGAAGGGCTGGGGATGTTGTTCAGTGATTTAGCACCCTTGAGCCCACTGTGTTCAATCCTTAGTACCCCCCCCCAAAAAAAAAGATAGTCATAAAGGATGAAAAATATTCATTAGAGCAGTGCTTTCCAGTCTTTTTCACATTGTGGCAGACCTGGGAAAGAATACTATTTATTCAGCATGTTTAAGCTAATGTATGAGTTTCTCTGGGACCAGACCAACCCTGCAGCTTTGTCCAACCCAGTCCTTTCCAGATTCGCCATAAGTCAATATCTTTACACCTACAACTTGTGTATGTGATAATACATGCTAACTTGTATACTTTTTTCTTCCATTCTTGCCTCCTACAATCCTTTCTCCTCAAAGCAGCCCTGGTGATCTTTTAAATCATGGCTTAAATCACATCAATTCACTGCTTAAACCTCAAAAGGTTTCTAATCTCACTGGAAATCAAACCCAAGCTCCTTTGTGTGATCTGTAGTGTTCAGCATAACTGAGCTCTCCTTAGCCTTTCTCACACCAGCTGTACTACTCTCTCCCTTGCTTGGTTGTCTCACTACATTATTCTCTTTCTGTTCCCAAATATAATCAACCAATTCACTGATGTTTCATTTGCTCTTTTCTTAACTTAGATACATCTCCTCAGCTGGCTCCTTCCTTTTCTTCACATGTTAGTTATCACATATCATCACCTTTTCAAGAAGCCTTCCATCTTAGTCATACCTTAATGCTCAACTTCACATCAATCCTTTTCCTTCATATCTTATGTTACTATCAGAAACTATCTTGTTAATTCTATTGAATATAACTATTGAATATCTACTTTATGCTAGAAACTGTTCTGGATACTGAGTATCTATTTGCTTTTTTTTTTTTTTAAATTTATTCCCATGCCCCATTCCTTCTACCAACTAGGGTGTTTACTCCATGAGGGCAGGAACTTGCCTGTCATGCTCATCACTGAGAACCCAACATCTAAGATGGTGCCTGACACATAAGAAGGATCTAGTGAATATTTGCTAAATAAAAGAAGGTAGATAATTATGGGCAACACTCAGATCCACATAGGTCAGGAGCGTCACAGACACACAAGAACCAGTCAAAGAATCATGTTCATCAGGAGATAGAATCCACGTGACCATTCTAGATGTAGATGAATGCAGGAGAAGGAATAGAACTGTGAAGAACCAACAGCCAGATGGGAGGAAATCACCCATTCAGAACAAGTTAAGTTTCTCCTCCATTGTTATCTTTTTACTGTCAATCTTATCAACACAGACTCAACTAGCAATGGGTTGAACATTGCCCCCTCCATTCAAATTCATGTCCACCTGGAACCTCACAATAAAACCTTATTTTGAAGTAGGATGTGTGCAGATATAATTATTTAAGAATCTAGAGATAAAGTCAGCCTCGACTTAGGGTGGGCTCTGTATCCAGTGACGAGTGTCCTTACAGAAAGAAGACAGATCACAGAGAGATACAAGAAGAAAAAAACAGAAATCACAATGCTACAGCTATAAGCCAAGGAATCCTAACAAATTGCCAGGAGCTATCAGAAACTAAGAAGAGGCAAGGAAGATTTTTTTCCTAGGGTCTTTAGGAGAAACATGGCCCTGCTGACACCTTGATTTCAGAGTTCTAGCCTCCAGAACTCTGAGAGAATAAATTGTTGCTTAACTTACCAAGTTTGTGGTAACTTGTTGCAGCAGTCCCAGAAAATCATGCAATAGCCATGCTGATTCCCTGCCTCCCCACTGCCACCTGGGTTTAGAGTAATTGTTCATTAGTTTAACCAGGTAAGTTGAGGTTGACAACTTGCCTAGTATTTGGCAAAGAGCAGAATATTTTTTAAATGTTTGTTGAAATAAATGTTTGATGATTGAATGACCTGGTATAATTTTCAAAAACCCTTAGGAGAGAGCTATATCAAAACCTTCCAACAATTCTGTCTGTGAATATGAAGAGCAAAAAGCACCTGAGGAACCTGACCTTTTCTTGCTGGCTGAAATGAAAATGCACTGCCCTCGTATGTAAAATTATACAAAAACTGAGGTTAAAATGGAAAAGAAAACAGAAGGGCTTGCAAACAGGTCTCTGATTTTTATGCCAAGTTTGAAATGCCTTATTTTAAATTTGTATCCAAGGTTAAGATTTTTACTAGCTGTGCTACCTATCATATTTAATTAAACCCAGGACCAAGAAAAAAGTTGCCTAGATTATTGTATCTGCCTCTTTCACACCATTTAGGCTGATAAATTGAGCTCCTTCATAATTATGACTTCAGTGACTCTGGGCTCTAGAAAAATGCCAGATCAATTTCTTATCTCTGGGAACTCACAATCATGGAGAAGGGACATGTGGGTACGGCCAAATGAAACATAGGGCCATATTAAAGTTTTTATAAAGTTACAAATTAATGTAAATGGACAGAGAGAGTAATTCTATCTAGAAGAATTGATCTATTATCTGGTTGTATGACCATAAGAAGGTTACTTAACATCCTCTGATATATGTGTCTCATTGGCAAAATGAATGTTTCACAAAACAAGGTCCTTTCAGGCATGGATGGTCTAACACCAATCTTGGGTTAGGCTGTTTCATGTATGTTAGTCTTATCTATTACATGTCCCCAGGTAGAAATAGTGTGTCAATCACCTCTCTATCCACGGGTACTGCCTGATCAATTGGTACATGCTGATTGGTTGGCTGAAATTTATCTTCCTCTTCTGTTATCTCAGAGCCAGATAAAATTCAGTACCCTAAATCATCAGACTTTAAGGAACTGAATTTAAAGATAAATATTAAACACCTCCAGGGAGCTATTACTGGTCTGGCACCTTACCCTTGGAAATCCCACTGAAGGCTTAACAAGAGCTCTGTGGCTTAGTTTTGCTTTGATAGCATTCTGTCAGAAAGCTCCTTTTTCCTGACACTTCCATGATCTCTTATTCTTAACAGCTTGAACCCAATGACCATCATACATCCAAATGCATGTAAGTGTATTGAAGTATTAGTATATGTGAGAAGTATATGTGTCCACAAGATATCTCAGACAGATGCTCTGAGTGTGTGCTTGTATGTGTTGATTTGTCTAGTGAGAGGCAGGGAGAACTTTATGGCTTGTAGAATCCCCAGGCCAATCTCTGGAACCAGAAGCCTTTCTCCAAGTTATAGAATCTATCCCAGAGAACCAGCATGGGTGGACTGATATACCTAGCCTAGTTATCTCATTAGATTAGAAGCCAGCTTGTCACAAGTTATGAAGGATTCATTTCTGTTTTCTGTAAAAATATCAGGATGTCTGTATGGCCTGGCCATTAGTTGATGTTGTAAAGCTGATTGGAATGCCTGCCCGTGCCCTGAACTCACCCAGGTCCGGTTTTCCCTGACCAGATAACAACCCTTTCCTAAACCTTAGAGACGCCTCATAAATTCTGGCCCTTCCTGGCCAGATAACGACCCTCTCTGAGTCTCTAAGATCTCCATAAATTCTGATGCCGGGGCCAGCAAAAATGTAAACTACCATTAGTGTGATGCTTGTCAGAGTTCTGTTATCTGTAACCCCCCTTTGTGTAACTTTTTGGGCTATAAAACTGGGCCACAAAGAAGCCTCGGGGCTGTCTTGTTCCCGCCGTTTTGGGAGGGAGAGGCAGCCCGGCCGGTCGAAATAATAAGCTTGCTTTAATTTGATTTTAATTGGAGTCAGTGGTCTTTTCTTGCGTCCTGGTCTAACAGGACCTCATGCCTCTTGCTTGCCAGTCATTAGCCCTTCATTTTTTCTTCCTGGTGAGGGGGGGGGGCGGCAGGAAAACTCTTCACTGTTGACACTTTAGGAAAGATAATCATGGGAAAGGTACCAGTATCAGCTTTTTTTTCTAGATTATTAAGGGACAGCAAATAAGCAAATTTGGCTTTCTAGCCCAAATATATGATGTTCTGTCAGTAGGACTGTTGTCTGGAAAGGTTTTTATGCAGATAGTTGTTTTAAGTTTATGATTTTCTCTATTTCTAGAGGGGCAAGAGAATCAATCATTTGTTTTTCAAAAGAAGACATAAGATAAAAAATAATGGCCCGGGCTGGGGATGTGGCTCAGCGGTAGCGCGCTCGCCTGGCATGCATGCGGCCGGGGTTCGATCCTCAGCACCACATACCAACAAAGATGTTGTGTCCGCCGAGAACTAAAAAATAAATAGTAAAATTCTCTCTCTCTCTCTCTCCAAAAAAAAAAATAATGGCCCAATAAGCCAATTTTCTCCTAGTGTAAGTCATACCTATTTGAGTGAATATGCATGAATTAAGACCAAGAAGGGCTAAGGTGTAAGCAAGTCCAAGTATGGGCCTCCAGAGACTGTCCCACGAGTATTAATATTAATCTGAGATTTTCAAAGTAGCCTAATGTCACACCATTAACACTCTTTGTGGGTCAGGATGATTCCTGAGGCAAAAGGAACATCTCAGCACTGGAAAAGCTTAAGGTTTCTTTTCTTGTCCACTATCATTTCTACCTTCCTCCAGCAGAAACGGTTTTTTATTGCAGAACTAAGAGCTAAACAGAAGGAGACCATTTGGGGAGCTATTGCTGTTCTAAGCACTTTACAAGCATTAATTCATTGATTCCTCAAAATAATGCTATAAGTAAGTAAGGACACTGAAGCCTGGAAGACATTAAGTCATTTGCCCAAGGTAACTAAGCCCGTAAGGAGGAGAGCCATGGTTGGTTCAAACGCAGGAAGTCTGCTTAGAGACCACTTTATTAACCAGGATACCACAGTATCTGATTGGCCAAGTCACTGCTGCAGGCAGGTTCTGGAAATGCACGTGCAATGTCAATATTAAATAAAATTACAACTTAAAATAGAAAAGAACATTGGACATTGTGTATTTGGAGACTGATTAATTTTAATGATTATAGCAAGGCAAATATAAAGGTGGAAAACATTGTGAATGTGTTTAACAGTTCATGGCTCTATCAGTAAAAGAACACTGATAGGAGTAAGAAGACTTCATTGCTTTCTCTGCTGCTGCTCTTTCATGCTATCTGCTTGATATCTCTGAATACAAGTCCGTCATCTGTCTCTCTATGCCTCAGCTATGTTGAAGCCTGGGAACTAAATTCCTTAAAAGCATACAGAAGAGACTTACTAATGAGTAGACTGTTATGTGTGGTTGGAGCAGGAGATGTATAAGAAGAGTGGCTTCCCTGCAGCCTTTGATATGTGAAACAGGCTACTTAAGGATCATTTACATGGGTGGCTTTACTTGGGATCTTCCAGATTTTTTTGCAAATATTCCTATGTCACTTTCGAAGTTTTCAGGTTGGGTCATTGGGAAGTGAAAAAGGACAAGTGTTGTCTTTGTTTGGCTCCATCAGAGATATTGTGTCGCCTTTTCTAAGACAGGTCAGCATCTATATATTAGGACTCAAGTAGAATCATGAAAGTGGATGTTTTGGTATAATATTATGTGGCAGGATGCTTTATACCATGATACATTCTTGAACATATCAATGTATTTCCTACAGTATGACTCTATTAAATATTTAATTCCATGGCCGAGTTCCAAACTAGAGTCCCTACCCAAAATAATCAACTATCTGTGACATATACTTCATTATTTTTTTCCAGTGAATTAATTCTTTGTTGCTACATAAAAAATTGCCCCAAAACTTAGCAACTTGAAACAAAAAATATTTATCACAGTCTCTGTGAGTCAGGAATCCAGTTATGGCTTGGCTAGCTACCTCTGGATCAATGTTTCTCATAAAGTTGTAATTAAGCTATAATTCAGAGCTTAATTACAACTTTATGATAAATAAAAATTATAAAAATGAGTTTTTTTTATATAAACACATGAATGAAACTTAAAAAAATAAAAATTTTTATGAGAAATAAAAATAAAAAACTTTATAATTCTGAAGGCTTGACTGGGAGAGAAGTCCTCCTTCAATCTCACTCATGGAATTGTTTGCATACTTCCATACCTTATTGCCTGTTGACCTGGGGCCTTGGTTTCTTCCTGATTACTGACTTAGAGAGCAGCCTCAATTCCTTGCTATTGAACACAATATCATGGCAGCTGGCTTTCCTCAGAGCAAGCTAATCAGAGAGAGTCCAAGATGCCAAGAGAGATGGGACACAGGGTCTTTTTGTAACCTAGTCTTGGAAGCGATGTCCTATCATCTCTGCTGCACTTTATTTGCTAAAAGCAAATCACTAACCTAGCCAAAATCAAAAGTGGGGCTTTACACATAAGCATGAATATTATGAAGTGGGAATTACTGTGTCCCACCTTAGAAGATTCTTACCATATTCACTTAGAATAGGGTCATTCTAACTCTGGGAACTGTAGATATTCAAGCATCTGTGATCTAGTACTTCCCAAATTCTCCATCTTTTAAGTCTTACCTTTGCATAATATCCAGATAAGACAGTTCAAGATGCACACTATATGAAGTACACCTACCTCTGCCATTTAGATTTCCAAAGAGGGCTTATGTTTTGATGAGTCCATCATGAATCTTACTTCAACATCATAGTCTTCTCCTGATAGGTTTTCTTTGTTTCTGGGTCTGCATT
Source organism: Urocitellus parryii (assembly GCF_045843805.1). Classification (NCBI taxonomy): domain Eukaryota; kingdom Metazoa; phylum Chordata; class Mammalia; order Rodentia; family Sciuridae; genus Urocitellus; species Urocitellus parryii. The sequence continues at coordinate 56,107,842 of NC_135534.1, read as the reverse complement.
AACTCTTGCAATGGACTCTTTCATCTTCCTTCATAGCTACAAGTACCATTAAGATTATTTTAGCCAAAAGATTTCTACTAAGGAATTGGAATGGTATAAGGAAATTATAGTCAATAAAGGAAATATCCTTGAGTTTATTGGAGATATCATTGTCCCTAAAGACATACATTAAATATACTTCTACAACTTTAGAATGAATTATTATTAAATAAAACAAAGACATGCAATCTTAGGGAGATTTTATTCTAGTTACATAGTATGCTAGGTGGTCTCACTTAAAAAAATAAGAAGGATGTTTGGTAAGGGGTATCTGTAATATAGGAAAGGGATGGTCAAGTACAATTTTCACAAGGGGATTTCAGAGATAGATGTAAAAATCAAACCAATAAAAACACTATAGTAAATATTTGAAGATATTATTTCTAGAACATTATGCAATTTTATTATTAGATGATCAAGATTTACTTATTAATAGTTCACTTACTAATATTATCCCATGGTAATAAATCAAAAGGGAAAAGCAACATAATAATTTCTGCAGATGCCCTCAAATGATCTCATAAAATTTATATTTATTCTTGAAGAAAGTCTGGAAAATAGGAAGGGAGGAAATTCCCTTAATATTAGGAACATTCTGAAGGTTGGACACTAGAAAGATTTCCTTTAAAATTCAGGAATAAAAATAATTATCCTTAATGTCTTTGTTATTATTTAATATTACTTTGTAAAATTGTGATACAAGAGTTAAAGATATAGAAAGAGAAAAATATTTCACAAATTACCAGTTTGTTGATCTAGAAAATCCAGGATTTTTAATAAAAATTATTAGAACAATAAGAAGTTAGGAAAATATCAAGATATAAGCATAAGTACAAAATATCAAGCTTGGAGCAATGCCTATAATCCCAGTGGCTCAGAAGTTTAGGCAGAAAGATCACAAGTTCAAAGCCAGCCTCAGCAATTTAGCAAGGCCCTAAACAACTTAGTGAGTCCCTGTTTCAAAAAAAAAAATTTAAGAGATATGGGGTAGGGGCTGGGGTTGTGGCTGAGTGGCAGAGTGTCTGCCTAGCACATGGGAGGCACTGGGTTTGATCCTCAGCCCCACATAAAAATAAATAAACAAAATAAAGATATTGCATCCATATGTAACTAAAAAATATTTTTTTAAAAAAAGCCTGGGTAGTTTCTTTTTTCACCAATGGTAATCTTTTGAAAATCATGGTGAAATTTTTTTATTCTATATTATCAAATATAATTACACACAATGGGAGCAGTGGTAAACACTTGTAATCCCAATGACAGGAGGCTGAGGCAAGAGGATTGCAAGTCTGAGTTCAGCCTCAGCAATTTAGTGACACCCTCAGCAACTTAGCAAAACCCAGTCTTAAAAAAAAAAAAAAAAAAAAAAAGGTCTCAGGTCTGAAGATTTGGCTCAGTGTTAAATTATCTGGATTCAATCCCCAGAACAAAATTTTGTTTCAAAAACGTCAGAAATTTAAAAAATCATTAATCAAATAAACAATGTTCCCGAATGATAATATCAAATATTGTAAAGGTAAGTCTTTAATTCTTCTCAAATGATTTTAAAGGTTTAATGTAACTCCAATAAAAGTTTTTTTTAAAGGGTTCTTCTAAATTTTACTTGACAAAGTGATAATACAGCTCATGTTCAAAAATACATAGTTTTCAATGGTGAAAGAATTCCTAAAAGATACTATAAATAAAATGGAAAGGGTATTGATAAGAGATTTATCTTATAAGATAATAAAATTTACAATAAAGTTTCAGCTATCAAGATGCTAGGTATCCAGGGCAAAAATTGACAGTTTAATCAATGGAGTTAATACACATTTTAGACACTGATTCACATATGGAAAAAATTTAATATACAGTTAAATTTTTATCATAAATCAGTATGTAAAAGAGAAATACATGATCTGGAACAATTAGTTAAGTATCTGGGAAAAAAATAAACTGAAATCCATATGACATAGTGATGTCCTTAAGATTAACCAAAATAAATGGTTCTAGTGTTATGGTTTGGGTCTTCAATGTCCCCCAAAGGCTCATGTGTTGAAGGGTGTTCCTGAATTCAATCCCCAGTACACCCAGTGCAGCAGTGTTCAGGGGTGCATCAGTGTTCAGGGGTGGGGCCTTTGGGTGATGATTGGATCATGAGGGCGCTGACCTCATGAATGTATCAATCCATTTATGAATTGATAACTTAATGGGTTTCAAGGAAGGGCCTTGTTATAAAAGAAAACTCTGCCTGCTTCCTGGACACCATGAGGTCAGCAACGCTGCTATGTCACCTACTCCCCACCATGATATCCTATTTCACCACAGGGCTAAAACCAACAGAGTTATCCAACTGTGGCTGAAACTGGGAATAAAAATAAATCCTTCCTCCTTTTAAGTTGATTATCTCAGATATTTTGTCACAGCAACAGAAAACTAACATATCTAGTAACTCAACTACAATAAACTATAAATGAATATTTATAGACCCCAGGATGGGAAAATTATCTAAAACCTGTCTTTCATGAGTCATCATAAAATAACTTTTTAAAAAATGAATGAGAAATTATTTGTAGACTACAGATTAATACTTTTAAAATACTTTTAAAAATTGGTGTCAAGGAAGAAATAGACTATCACCTCAGTAGAAAATCATGTATTAAAGGACATAGAAATTCACCAAAGGAGAAACATAAGAAATCAAAAATAATAAAAACAAATAAAATGTCTGATCTTTTTAGTTATGAAAAAAAGGTTAAAATAACAGTGAAACAATGTTTTTCTGAGTCCTAATTTGAAAAAAATTTAAACTATAATATAATGCAATATAATGTTATTATGGTTTTAGGTGAAATTCTGCCTGGAAAATAATTTTGGAAAAGTATACCAAAATAGTTAACTATTAATGTCCTTTGACTTAAGTAACTCTTTTTTTTTTTAAATGGCAACTATTTAGAAAACAATTATCTATAAATGGGGCTGAATAGTTAAATATCAATACATTAATATTTTTTGCAGCACATATAAGTCATTCTCAAGAAATTATTTAATAATATTAAAACATTTGCAATATGAATGAAAATACTAGAAAGATTGTTTATGTAACATTACATATATTTGTGTATATCTATGTACACACATACAAATACCAATACATGTACATACATAAAAATTACTAGCGGAAAATAGTTTTAAAAAAAACTAATTTTACCTTTGCAAGTAGATTATAATGAGTTTTCTTTCATTCTCTTTATTTTTGTAATTTTGAAAATACTGGGAATATTATTTTTTATAATAATTAAATAATTGTTAAGGAAGGATAAGGGGATAATTTTATAGTTTAGGAGCCATTCACTTAAATACTTACTAAACAACTATTTACCCAGCATCTGCTAGTGTCAGACTGTGTATTAGGTCCTGCATATATAAAGGGTAAAGGACTCCCAGTGACTTTACAGTCCTTGTGCTCCACAAGATTTGTGTTTCTGATTTTCAACTTCCCCTTTCCTAATATTATCTCAGTCAGAAAAAAATAGGTTGCATTTTTCTCACACTCAGGAAAAAAAAAATAGTGTGCTTTCCTGCAAAGAAAGCCTAGCAACCAGTTCTCTGGACTTCCTATCCTTTTGCTCTGACAGGCAGCCCTCCCATGGAGATGATTTTTTTCATGAGAGAGATGATTGTGTCATCAGCAGCAGCCAAATTGTCAAATGACACCTTCCTTTATCTCTGATGTGTTACCATCCCAGGAGCTCAGTTTAGCAGAAATCTGTGCTGAGGCCCAGAAAAGAATGAATTATTTTTTGTTGTTGCTGTTTTGTTTTTAAGTAAGCTCTAAGGCTAGCTCTAGAAAGAGCTCTAGTAAGCTACTTTCCCCCTCAGAGTTTGCTGTTATTTCTACAGTACAGCGTGTGTGTCTGTGAATGATGCATTAGTGTGAAGCCGCTACAGTGCTATATACATAATATATATGTGTACTAGATTTCCCAAATAAAACTTCACAATTTCTAAAAAAAATTTAAGTGATTCCAAAATTAACCTTTCTTCTTGCTATTCCCATTTTAACTACTAATTAGCTAGGCAAGAATTTTAAAGTATTATTTTTCCTGCAGACAAAACAACTTCTATCAGTCAGTCATTCAACATTTAGTGAATCCCTTCTAAGTAATGGTAATCCACTGTAACCACTGGGGATTTTGAGATAAATGAGGCAGTGTTTACAGGGTTGAGCAGAGGTGTAGAGAATATTGCAGTGCTATGAGCCAAGGGCTATGTTCAAGAAACTTTAGGAGCCAAAGGAGAGATCATCTAATAAATTCTTTAAAAATATACTATTTGTGATAAATTTGTAAAGATGTGTAGAAACTTGAACGGCAAACATAATGGGGACAGGTAAAGAATGGGCAAGTAAAAAGTTAAGGAACCCTTCTAGAAATTGTGTGTATCAGAATAATGTATTGACTCACTGATGGTGGTCTTATTTCTGCAGTGGTAAAAGAATTGTAAAGAATACTTTGTGTGAGATTGTGAGATTTCAGAGAGCAATTGTTAGCAACTTGCAAAACCAAACTATGGCTTCCTTACTCTATCAAGTTGCTTTGCATTGTTCTAAATCCTTTTTATACCTGTCAACTCAATAAATCCTCATGATAACACTATGAGGGATGAACTATTATCATCTCTAGTTCATAGACAAGAAAAATGCAGCACAGAGAAGGTAATTTGCTGGTTACTAACAAACCAGACTTCAAATATAGGAAGATTTAGTCAAAGCCTAAATGTTACTACCACCACCTAAACAAAGGATTCATATACAGAATATATAGAGAACACCCACAAAAAAGAGAAAACAGAAGAAGAGTACAGATTATAAAACTCATTTAAAAAGAAACCCAAATAACCTTATTTGGATTTAGTGATATGCAAAGTAAAACAAAACAATGGTATTTTCTCCCATCAACTAGGCAAATATTAGAAAATCTGACAATGTCAATTATTTGCAAGGAATTTGGAAAAATAAAATTCTGCTATATTACTGGTACAAGTATAAATTGGTATAAAAATTTCAGAAAGCAATTGGTAGCATCTTGCAAAATCAAACTATGCAAACTTTGAACTATATTTATATAGTTTACTATATCAGTAAGAAATTAACCATCATGAATTCTGGGTTGCAAGAGAATAAGTATATTTGTCCTATTATTCTTTGTCTTTCCATATCTTTAAAATTTCTTAAGAAAAAAAGCAAAGAAAGGCCAATCTTTCTTCCTGTCTTATGGAAGGAACCATAAACACCATAAATATCTCAGATCTTAATCATAGTTCCCACTTAATGGTAACATAGTTACCATTTCTCTGCCTTTGTAGGGGCAGATAATTAAGTTTTTGCATTTCTTGTTTAAGCATTTTCAAAAGGCTTGTGAATATTTTGAACCCTCTCTTTCCCCTTTGTGGTCTTATATTGTCTCCAGGGCTTAGGAATATCTTTTTACAAAACCATACATTATTTCATTTGTACTGTTTTACTATTTTCAGGTGATTCATCAGGAACCAAAGCCTGCCTTACCCATTGCAAGATATTTATGAAGAGCACCAAAAACAGCAAAAATGCTTTACCACCCTTACATTTTCCCACCAAGCCCTGTGAAATCGTGAAATCACAGCTTTTACACTGGGCACTTCATCTGATTCACAGACCCAGTAGACAGCATTAATTAACCAGTTGCTTCACAACTTCTTAAAACTAAGATCACCAGCTTCTCAGCAGGAGCCTCACTAGCCCACTTCTGAGCTCTTGACTAGTTAGTTCTATTATTACAAGTCTATCAATTGTTACACTACAACTGCTTTGGTATACTTTGGTATTAGTCTAGACACTTTAGATTGCAATTAGCAGAAATTCAAGTCAAAACTACATTAAACCAGAAATGAAGTGCATTGGTTCATATACCTGGTCAGTCCAGGAGTTATGACTTCCTTCAGACATGGATTGACCCAGACACTGAAGTAAATTTTTATCTATTCCAATTTTTCAGTTCTGCTACTCTCTGTGTTGGCCTCATTTTTCCTACTATAGATGGGCTTTTTCTTTGCAGTTTTGGAACATGATTACCAGAGGTCTAGGTTTACCTTGTCTGAGCTTAGTAACTCTAGTGAAAGGATAGACTTTTTTTTTTTTCAGTGCCTGCATATCAGTCCCATGAAAAAGAACTCTCTTTTTAAAAATTCTGAATTTGTTCTTTTTAGTTATATATGACAGTAGAATGTATTTTGACATACATACATGGAGTATAACTTCCCATTCTTGCTGTTGTACATGATGTGGAGTTACACTGGTCATGTATTCATGTATGAACAGGAAAGTTATGTCCAATTCATTCTACTGTCTTTCCTATTCCCAACCTCTCTCCCTCCCCTTCATTGCCTTTAGTCTAATCCAGTGAACTTCCATACCCCCCTCCCCCAGCTGATTGTGAGTTAGCATCTGCATTATCAGAGAGAACATTCTGTCTTCAGTTTTTCTGGAATTGGCTTATTTCACTTAGCACAATAGCCTCCAGTTCCTAGTGTCCGGTTCCATCCACTTACTGGCAAATGCCATAATTTATTTTTCTTTAAAGCTGAGTAATATTCCATTGTAAATATGCATTGCATTTTCTTTTTGAGGGGAGGGGATTGAACTCAGGGGCACTTGACCGCTGAGCCACATCCCCAGCCCTATTTTGTATTTTATTTAGAGACAGGGTCTCACTGTGTTGCTTAGTACCTCACTTTTGTTGAGGCTCGCTTTGAACTCTTGATCCTCCTGCCTCAGCTTCCCAAGCTTCTGGGATTACAGGTGTGCTCCACCACACCTGACTGCACCACTATACCTGGCTGCACCACATTTTCTTTATTCACTCATCTGTTGAAGGGTACCTAGGTTGGTTCCATAGCTTAGCTATTGTGAATTGAGGGGTTATAAAGACTGATGTGGCTGTGTCACTATAATACGCTGATTTTAAGTCCTTTGGGTATAAGCTGAGAAGTGGGATAACTGGGTCAAATGGTAGTCCCATTCCAAGTTTTCTGAGGATCCTCTATACTGCTTTCCAGAGTGGATACACCAATTTGCAGTCCCACTAGCAATGTATGAGTGTATCCTTTTCCCCACATCCTTGCCGACATTTATTGTTATTTGTATTCTTGATTGTTGCCATTCTGACTAGAGTGAGATGGTATTTCAGTGTAGTTCAAATTTGCATTTTCTTTTTTTTAAAATACTGTATTACTTGTAGATGGACACAATATCTTTATATTTTACTTATAAATTGTTATGTGGTGCTGAGGATTGAACCCAGTGCCTCACAGCCTGTGAGGCAAGCGTCCTACCACTGAGCCCCAGTCCCAGCCCCTAAATTTGCATTTTTCTAACTGCTAGAGATGTTGAACATTTTTTTTCATGTATTTGTTGACCATTTGTATTTCTCTTTCTGTGAAGTGCCTGTTTAGTTCCTTTGCCCATTTATTGATTGGGTTATTTATTTCTTTGGTGTTAGGTTTTTTGAGTTACTTATACATCCTGGAGATTAATGCTATATCTGATACCATCCCATTTATTGATTCTTGATTTTACTTCTTATGCTTTAGAAGTCTTGGTGATGAATTTGGTTCCTAAACCAATATAGTAGAGATTTGGGCCTACTTTTTCTTCTATGAGGTGCAGTTTCTCTGGTCTAATTCCTAGGTCCTTGATGCACTTTGAGTTGAGTTTTATGCAGCATGAGATAGGGGTCTAATTTCATTTTGCTACCTATGGATTTTCAGTTTTCCCAGCACCATTTTTTTGAAGAGGCTATATTTTCTCCAATGTATGTTTATGGCACTTTTGTTTAGTATGAGATAACTGTATATATGTGGGTTTATTGCTATGTCTTTCTATTCTGTTCCATTGGTATTCATGTCTGTTTTTGTGCCAATGCTATGCTGTTTTTGTTACTATATCTTTTAGTATAATTTAAGGTCTGGTATTTTGATACCTTCTGCTTTCTTTTCTCGATAAGGATTGTTTTGGTTATTCTGGGTCTCTTATTTTTCCAAATGAATTTCATGACTGCTTTTCTATTTCTATGAAGAACATCATTGGAATTTTAATAGGGATTACATAAAATCTGTATAGCACTTTGGGTAATATGGTCATTTTGACAATATTTATTCTGCCTATCCAAGAACATGGGAGATCTTTTCATCTTCTAAGGTCTTATTCAGTTTTTTTCTTTAGTGTTGTATAGTTTTCACTGTAGAGGTATTTCTCTTCTTTTATTAGATTTATTTCCAAATATTTTATTTTTTGAGCCTTTTGTGAATGGGATAGTCTACCTATTTTCTCTTTTGTTGATTCTTCACTGATATATAGGAAAGCATTGATTTATGGATTTTAATTTTATATCATGGTACTTTGCTGAATTCATTTATGAGTTCTAGAAGTTTTCTGGTGGAGTTTTTTGGGTCTTCTAAATATAGAATCATGTCATCAGCAAACAGGGATAGTTTGAATTCTTCTGTTCCTATTCATATTTCTTTCTTCTGTCTAATTGCTCTGACTAGAGTTTCCAGGATCATGTTGAAAAGAAGTGGAGAAAAAGGGCATCCCTGTCTTGTTCCAGTTTTTAGAAGGAATGCTTTCAATTTTTCTCCATTTAGAATAGTGTTGGCCTTGGGCTTAACATATACAGCTTTTACAATGTTGAGGTATTTTCCTACTATCCCTACTTTTTCTAGTATTTTGAACATGAAGGGATGCTGAATTTTGTCAAATGCTTTTTCTGCACCTATTGAGATAATCATGTGATTCTTGTATTTAAGTCTATTAACATGATAAATTATGTTTATTGATTTTGAACCAATCTCACATCCCTGGGATAAATCTTACTTGGTTGTGATGCACTATCTTTTTTATATGTTTTTGTATGTGATTTGCCAGTATTTTATTAAGAATTTTTACATCTATGTTCATCAGGGATATCTGTCTGAAGTTTTCTTTCCTTGATGTGTCTTTGTTTGGTTTTGGTATCAGGGTGATACTAACTTCATAGAATGAGTTCGGAAGGTTGCCCTCCTTTTCTATTTCATGGAATAATTTGAGGAGGATTGGTGTTAGTTCTTCTTTGAAGAACGGATTCTCAGATGAGTTCTAGCAGACCTTCAAAGAAGAACTAATATCCATGAAAGGGTTCTGTATTTCAGATTCTCATTGTTGTGAGAAATACCTCAGAAAAGTAATTTAGAGGAGAAAAGATTTATTTGAGCTCATGGTTTTGGAGGTTTCTGTTCATGGTTGGCTGGTTCCATTGCTTTGGGCCTGAGATGAGGCACAACATCATGTCAGAGGAAATCAGTTCAGCTCTTGGCAGCCAGGAAGCAGAAGGAGAGAGATGAAGGGGCTAGTAACAAGATAAGGTCCCCAAGAACATATGTTCAGTGACCTACTCTTACCTACAGTTTCTACTACCTCCCAGTAGTGCATTAAAATTATTAATCCATCAAATAGGTTAATTCAATGATAAGGTTAAAGCCCTTATAATCCAATAATTTCCTAAAGATCGACCTCTGGACATTGCTGCATTGGGATCTAAGCTTTCACACATGAGCTTTGGGGGCACATTTCAGATCTAAGCCTGTTATAGTCTGGATATGAGGTATTCTCCCAAAGCTTCTGTGTCTATGAAGGAATATTCAAAAGTGAAATGATTAGATTATAAGAGCTGTACCTAATATGTCCACCCTAATTTGAAAGGACTATAGTATGGAGGGTGGTACCCTGCAGGCAGGTAGGGTGTAGGTAGAGGAAGGAGATCAGAGGGAACATGCCCTTGGGGACTATAGCTTGTCCCTCAGGCTCCTCCCCCTCTTTCTCTGCTTGCCTGCCAATAGGAGTAGAGTAGCTTTCCTCTGCCATGCTCTCTTCTGCCATGATATTCAGCTTTACTTAGGCCCAAAAGCAATGGTGTTGGCCAATAATGGACTGAACTTCTGAAACCGTTAGCCCCAAATAAACTTTCCGGGGTATTTTGGTTACAGAAACGAAAATCTGACTAACACAAAACCATAACAGATTCTTATATACTTGTTTGGGTGGTCTATCTACCCCTCAGATGAAGTACAGCTGTTAGAAGGAATGGGCACTGTGATAATACCCTAACCAGACCAAGTGGAGTAGGAATTAGGTGGTTTCCTAATTAGATGGTTCTTTGGAGAATGAGGATGGGCCTTTGAAAGAAAATGTCATTTTCTGAATAATTTTCATGGAGGCTAGCACAGGACCAATATGATAGGAGGTAGCAGTTCCAAAGCTCCATATAATGGTTCCACAACAAAGAAATCTAAGGTGTATATGAAACTAGGTTTGGGAGCCAGACAATAATAGAGAAGCCTTTGACATGAACTAGCCCAGCAGTGAATGTAAGACAAACTTTTCCTTCCCCCAAATACATAGAAAGGAAGATTTGGAATGGGGTTAGGAAGATGTCTCTGCTTTTATATGCTGAAGATTTTCAGATAGCATACCTCCTAGACCTTATACTGTTTTTTTTTTCTCCTTTTCACTCTTCTGGTTCTTTGGCTCCATTCTCTGTTCTTTCTTTTATTCTCTTCTACCTCTCATGTCCACTTTCCTTCCTTTCTGACACACTTTCTATCTTCATCTTCGTCTGAGAACCATAGTAGTTTTGATAAAACATCCAACTCTAGACTTTTTGGGGAAGACTGTCATTATTTTGCATATGACTGAACAAAAGAAGACTAACTCTTCATTGCTGTGATACAGTAAGAACTGTTTGTTCCATTTCAAAGGATGTGATTAAAGACAATGATGAGGACAGAGAGGTAAGCATAACAACTCTGTAACATATCTAACATACTAGAAAAAATTTGTGAAAATATAAAGACACTTCCTTGAAGAAAGAAAACTCTGGGAACTGTGTTGGAAGAGAGTACCTCCTTGAGCACCTTGACCTCTTTATGTAGCTGCTGGCACATGATTTCAAGACATCAGAGAGTTTTCTGAGGATCTAACTGCAGGATGTTTTCAGCAGTTACCCTGATAATTTCAACAATCCAGAGAACTCTGAAATCTACAGTAATAAGATTTATACTGTGCAAATCTGGCTATTAGCCACTTGTCTTAGGGATTTAACTTTGAACCGGGCCCTCCCCATGGTTGCTCTGCACATCCAGGTGCAGCTTTAATTCCAGTGTCCAATAGGAGAAGGGCCAAGGAACAGCTTTCCTCCCACTTTCTACTGACTTCACAGCTCTACAGTCAAAGGGAAGTATGAATACTTTTTTTATTCTCCCAGGGGAAACATCTGCCCTTCCTGAGTGTGTCCATGCTGTGAAAAGAGAGATTATAGAGTACTGCTCTACAGCCTGCTTCCTCAGTAGCTGATCACCAGGCAAAATGTCAGAGCAGCTGGTGCTCATCAATTCACCCTCTGTGATTTCAAATACCAATTAGGACTGTGAACTCCTAATTGCCTCATTTCTAGCCACATTTTAAAGTAATTAATAAGTAATTGAGTAATGCGTTAATAATAGCTTTAATCATTTTTTCTAATGATCAGCTCCTGCATATAGTCATCTGTATGACCTATGGGGAGCATTGCATCTCAGGTCATATCTTGTTAATAGCCCCTAAGCAATCATTTCTTACTAGGGAAATTTGCTTTCCTTCCCAAAGCAGTAAAATACACACACAAACACACACACATACACACACAACAAAACATACTCTTCAAACAGAAGTCCATTAGACCTCTGTTTTCTTTTTCTTTCCTTCTCCTATATACCCTATGCTTTCCTGTCATTGAATTTATTCTCCCACTGAAAATCAGAAGGAGGTGTCAGCATCCTGGAGAGATTTCTAATCACAGTGAAGCCTAAATTCATGGCCACTTGTGAACACACACTTCTTTCACTGAGAAGAACATTTACCTGGACTCCCAGTTTTGTTTCATCATAAATACAGCTTATATTTAGCTCATTAACCTTTAGAGTGTGATTCAAAGGGAAGCGTGACTACTGTAAAACAATCCAGACCATCAAGAAAGCTATAGGCAAGAGGTATAGAGAAACATAAATAGAACTCAAAAATGGGATGAAACTTGCTCTCATAATGACCTCCAAGAATTGAGACTAAGGGCAACCAGGCCATTTAGAAATGGGTCATCAACCTTCAGTTTACAGGGTTAGGGGACTTGGGTACAAGAACTCTAAATCTGACAACACTGAAGAAGTGTCTAGCTCCATGAGTGTGGAGATGATATTATTGGCAACTAAACTAAGGATATGATTGGAATAGGGTATTTTCAGGCAAGGTCTACTTATTAATTATTTCTTCTTTCTCTTGGATTCATAACTTCTTTCTCCCCACTAGTCTTTTTCATTCAGAATATAATATACTGAAGTATCTCTTTTCAAAAACACAACAAAAATCTGCTCTTTCTCTGCTTTTCCCTTCTCCTATAGCAACTACCTGGAGTTATCTATATTCCTCCTACAGTAAACCTTCAGGATAGGCCTACCTTGATGTGCAGACAGTCAATAATGTTGAGAACAGTAGTTGTCAAGAAGGTGTGAGGTGTCAGAACTGGGAAAAGAAAAGTACCAAGGGTGAACATGGTAAGGCACAGTCATAGAGTTTCTACCTCTAATGCCTGCTATTGATTGAAAACTACTGCTTTAGAATTATATCTTACTAGCGCCTCTTTTTGGATTATTTTGATGAGTCCTCCAAGTTATGAAATCAAAACTATATTTAGATAATATAACCATATACATATAGTTACATCCAAACTTGGGAGACATGAAGTGATTTATAACATATATACTCACTCCCTTAGGTTGAGTACCCCAGAAACAGACTCCACAACCAAGATTTGATTTGAAGCAGGAGGTTTATTAAAGCCTATTCTTGGGAATAATACCCAGAAAGCAAAAGAAAAACTACCATCTGTCAAGGAAAAGTTTAAAGTGGGATATACTTGCACTGAGTTTCAGCCAGTCTTTTGGAAGTTCTGAAGCTGGGATAGCCCTTAGAACATGTCCTGAATTCCCCTACACTGGAGGGGAAGCTGGATCCTGATACCCCTACAATGACTAGTGATTCAATGCAAGTTGTCCACAGGAAGCAGCAGAACTTTTGATAAGCACAATTTCTGGGTAGGAACTCAACCATGAACAACCAAAATTCAACCTTCCTGGCAGCTGGAAAAAAAAGGTCTACATGATACTCTCCAGCATCCAGTACATTCACCCTTCCTCCCCACAAATCATCCTCCAAGCCTTGCCCATCCTTTCTTATGCATAGGTATGGTGAGCGACTCACAACTCTGAGGTGTTTTTCTTCATTTGCCTCAACCAACTCTGAGGACAAGGCTGCTTTCTTCCCCTCTACCACCTTTCTTTTTTTAAAAAATTAATTTTATTTTTTTTTAAATATACGACAGTGGAATGCATTATAATTCTTATTACACATATAGAGCACAATTTTCATATCTCTGTTTGTATATAAAGTATGTTGCACCCAATTCATGTCTTCATACATGTACTTTGGATAATAATGTCCATCACATTCCACCATCATTGCTAATCCCCTGCCCCTCCCTTTCCCTCCCACCCCTCTTCCCTCCACCACCACCTTTCCAGGAATTTGACTCTTCACTTCCAACAATAACAGAGCCTACTTTTCTTTTCAGAGACTTCCTTCTAATCTCAGGAACTTCCTCTTACATCTGTTTAAAAGGGGGACTAACTAAAGTCAAATGCAATTCTAGGGGAAGAGATCAGAACTCTTCTACATCCTTTGGCTAACATTCCTACTAATTAAAATTTCAGTGTCAAAATAAAAGGGCACTTTTTAGTCCTCAACATGTTTGACATTTATAGAATATTACTTTATTTTACAGTTTGAATCTCCTTTCTCTTCCTTCCCTACATTTTCCTTCACCTAAGATTCTCTTCATATGCTTTATTAGTTCTCTGGCTCTTGTGCCTGAGACTCTAGACTCTCCTCTTCTGTCTGTCCCTAGAATACTAGCATAGTATCTAGACTATATTAATAGCCCCCAAATTGTATTTAGTATCATTTCAGTCAATTTTTCATCACTGTGACCAAAATCTAGACAAGAACAACTTAAAGGAGGAAAAGTTTATCTTGGGTTTACCATTTCAGAGGCTTAGTCCATGGTAATTCTGCTCCATTATTGTGGACTTGAGATGAAGCAAAAGATCATGGCAGAGGCAAGCTACTCAGCTCATGGAGGCTGGGAAATGGAGAGAGAGAGAGAAGGAAGAGCTGAAGAACAAGATATATAATCCAAGGCCCAGTTGACCCAATAACCCACCTCCTCCATCAGGCCCCACCTGCATACAGTTACCACCAATGTAATCGTTTCAAATTAGGATAGATTGACTATGTCAGAGCTCTCATAATCTAATCATTTAATTTCTGAACATTTCTGCATTGTCACAGGAACTTTGGGGGGACACCTATAGCCAAACCATAACAAGTGTTATCATTCTTTCTTTACCTATCAACTATGTACTGTTGATGTTCTTATCATAGATATTGGTCAATATGTCCTCACTGAACAAATTTGCTATGTATATGTAATGAACAGGTGTATATATTGAACATAAATCAATGTATATCCCTCAAATGGCTTAGACAATTTAAACAATATCTCCTCTTTTTTCTTCAACCCAAATCTCCTGTATTCTTTGCTTCAGAAAATACATCACCAGATACACTCATGACCATGCCACTCCAGGCTCTGGCTTCATCTCCTCATTGCACATGGAATCAAATACTAACTCTATTTATTCTACTTGATAAATAGCTTTCAAGTCTCTCCACTCTCCACATTGTTACTGACTCTAGTAGAAGTCTCATAAATTCTCACCTATCTCTTTAATAGCTTCCTAATGGGTATCCTCACTCCATTCTCCCTTCCTCCAATTCATTTCCCACACTTCTGCCAGAACAATCTGCTTAAAACACATGTCTAGTATTATTGCTCTTTCCTTAAAAGCCTTCAACATCCAATTGCTTTCTGGATAATGTTCAAACTCTTTTCATTGCATTAATACACCTCATAATCTGGCTCTTGCCCAGCAGTTTGAGCTTTATCTCTCATCATACTCCATTGCAGACATACCAGACACTTTGTAATTTCCAGAATCTATCATGTTTCTAATATCACCATGTCTTACTCCTGTTATTTCAGAGGTCAGTAATATTTTCTGATTATTTCTTATCTGACTATATTGTCCAAGAAAAAGAACTATAGGAATGAGGGCTATTTGGTAAATTTTACATGAGCATTCTGTGGTCCATAGATTGGAAAGGTGCAGATGAACTGAGACTATGGTCACTTCTTAGAGATAAAGTAATGTACCTCCATTACTTTTAACTACACCTTTAGGAAAAATAAAGGATAAAAGATATTTAGGATTCTGAGAAGATAGAAACCTAAGTTCAATTTGCTACCGAGGCAATCCAACAAAGATTGAAGGAGAATCACAGCCAAATTATTATGATTGGAAAACAGAGATGGACTGAACTGAAATTCCTGAAACTACAGGTTCAAAAAGAGACATTACTAGGGGATTAAATAACTTCCATGTGCCCATTGTCTGCCTCCGTTGCTGAACACAGGTAGAAGCTGGCCAGATGGCACTTCTCTCAGCTTCTTGCTCAGGTTTGAGCTCACTGCATCAAGTCACCTTGCTTTCATGGAAAGACAGAGCCATAAGCCAAAACTACCCATAGTTGCCTGCCTCCATGTAAGGGCCTGCTTAGCAGTCGTATTTCTAACCCTTACAGTATTCCAAGGAATTAACATGTCCATTAAATGGGACTCCCACTCCATCATCTAAGAGAAGCTTGCAGTAATTTATCTCTTAGACGACACCCACATGAGGTGAAGATCTATGCACCTACCTACCATTTGTAGGAGGACCTGCTTACCTTTCATCTATGATCTTTTGGAAAAAAATCCAACTGCTGTTTCTCTATATCTACAGAAGACAGAATTATATAGGATTTGAAGAAAGCCTCTTCCATGAGGGTTTGGGGGAACACTTAACTCCTCAATAGGTAAAAATCATGAAGCAATTAAAACAAATTAGTTTCATCACAGCAAAGGAAACAATCAAGAACATGAAGAGACAGCCTACAGAATGGGAGAAAATCTTTACCATCTGCACCTCAGATAGAGCATTAATCTCCAAAATATATGAAGAACTCAAAAAACTTAACACCACAAAAACAAATAACCCAACTAATAAATGGGCAAAGGAACAGGCACTTCACATAATAAGAAATATGAATAATCAACAAATATATGAAAAAAATGTTCAACTTCTCTAGCAATTAGAGAAATGCAATTAAAACTACACTGAGATTCCATCTCACTCCAGTCAGAGTGGCAACTATCAAGGAAATAAGTAACAATGAATGATGTGAAGATGTGGGGAAAAGGATACACTCATTCATTATTGGTGGGACTGCAAACTGGGGCAACCACTCTGGAAAGCAGTATAGACATTTCTTTTAAAAAGTAGGAATGGAACCACCGTTTGACACAGTTATCCCATTCCTTGTTGTATATTCAAAGGATTTAAAATCAGCATACTACAGTGATACAGCCACATCAGTGTTTATAGCTGCACAATTCACAATAGCTAAGTTCTGGAACCAACGTAGGTACCTTTCAACAGATGAATAGATAAAGAAATTATGGTGTACATATACACAATGGATTATTACTAAGCCATAAAGAAGAATGACTTTATGACTTCTGCTGGTAAATGGATGGATCTGAAGACTATCATGCTAAGTGAAACAAACCAATCCCCCTAAAATCAAAGGCTGAATATTCTCTTTGATATGTGGATGCTAACACACAACAAGGGGTAGGGTGGAGAAGAATAGAAGTTTACTGGATTAGACAAAGGGGAATGAAGTGAAGGGAGGGGGACGGGAATAGGAAAGACAAAGGAATGAATCTGACACAAATTTCCTATGTACATATATGAATACACCACAGTGAATCTCCATACCATGTACAACCACAAGACTGGGATCGCAATTAGAATAAGATATATTCCATATTTGTTTAAGTATGTCAAAATACACTCTACTATCATGTATATCTAAAAAGAATAAATAAAAAATAAAACAAAACAAATTAGCACTTCAAAATAGAAAAACTGAGAAGTCAGGGCAAATAGTTTAATACTTTAAAAATTATTAATGTCAAAAATAGGGAGAGACTTTAAAAATTCTAAATCCTGTTTTGTGTTCATGAAATATTACACTGATAAGACACAACAGACTTCCATAATAAAGAAAAATTTAACAATAAGAAAATGTTTTTCAATATAAGTAATTGAATTGTCAAAATTAAAAATTCAATAGAGGCAATGAATAGAAGAATGTATGTTACCAAAAACCAAATTAAGGATTTAATTATTGAAACAAATAATTCTCTAAGAATAAAGGCAAGAAGATGAAAAAATTATGAGAAAACTCATGGAGGATAAATTTAGGCCCTCAAATATCTAAATAATGGGAACACAGACAGGAAAGAGTTGATGAGAGGGAGCAATAAAAATTGAACTGGAAGAAAATTTCTCTGAGCTGAAAAACCAAATACAGGCAAGATAGTTAGGCATATCCTGGTAATATTTTGGAAACAAATGATAAAGTCTAAGTGTTTCCACACAGAAAAGAGCAATTATCTCAAAAGAAGAACCAGACTGGCACCAATATCTGTTTATGATATTAGAAATACAATATCAATGGAACAATATCAGTATTTAAAAAAAATAAATGGTGGGCTGGGGATGTGGCTCAAGCGGTAGCGAGCTCGTCTGGCATACGTGCGGCCCAGGTTTGATCCTCAGCACCACATACCAACAAAGATGTTGTGTCTGCCAATAAATAAATAAATAAATATATTTTTTTAATAAATAAATAAATGGTAATTCTACATCTCTATTTATTGAGTTTCTAATCATCCCCTAAACAAATTCCTTGTGCTGAATTTGTCATGTCGGTCAAATCTGTGTCAGATTCATTCCTTTAAAATGATTAGAAACTGAAAAAATTGCCAAATTTTGTTCATTGATGAGAGCAAGAAATTCATATTTTTGATGTGCAAAAGCTCAAAGTATTACACTCATATTTCATTTTTTTAAAAAAATAAACTCATCAAAGTACACTAGTCTGATGAAAATTGCATTAGCATAAAGATCTTAAGATAGCAAAAATTAAAGAGAGCAAAAAAGAAACAGTAGCAATCAAAGAGACTGATGGTAATTCAATTTAAATAATAGTTGCTATTATGATCCTTAAATATGTTGGAATTGTTAAGAAAGAATCCTTCAAATAAAAAAAAAGTAATGGGAATGAATACCAATATAAGAGTAAATTTAAGAGTGATGGCTCCCAAGCTTAAGTGCTGCTTCTATCACTTCCTAGCTGTTTAAAATTATTAGAAGCAAGGGAAAATTATTTAACCTCTTATGTCTTAGTATAATGAGATTCAAACTAACATTAGCTTCATAGGGTTGTTTTGAAGAATAAACAAGTCAGTACATGTAAAGGATTTAGAAGAGTGTTTAGCATAGAGTAAGTGCCTAACACACATCATCTATTATCATCAAGGTTATCATGGATGCTACTATTATTACTATATCATTGAGAGGACAGAAACACAATTACTATTTAATTCTTAACACTGCCAAAAAACAACAAAGGTTAGAAATGTTCATTTAAATTAAGTAAACCAATGGAAAACTTGAAATACGATAGAACTCTGAAATCAACTGAAGAGAAGGGAACACAATTTGATTAATCCAGCTTATTGACTGACATGACAAATTCAGCACAAGAAACTTGTTTAGGGGATGATTAGAAACTCAATTTTGGACACATTGAAGTTGAGGTGTTTCTTAGGCAATTTGATACATAGGACTCGGTCTTAAGAGTGTTCTGGGATAGGGATATTTATTTTAGAAAATGATATTCACACACAGAGTTAAAGCATGGGAGGATTTCAGAAAGGAGGATTAGGTTAAAGTGTGGCTGAAAGATCTGATAAAAGAGTTTGTTTTGGTCTCCGAGAGATTACTCAGAACATGCAAGATCATGGTGGACTGAGGAGGTGGTTGGTGCCCTGGAAGCATGAAGAATCAGATGGTTAAACTGAATCATCCTGCCTGGGACCAGCCACATTCAAGGAAGAGTACATCTGTCTTTGTGCAGAGTTAGAAACTCTCTCACATAAAATAACATTCAAGGAATAGGACGCAGGGCACAGGGCCAAAAGGCAGTCATTACTTTGTTCATTTAACAAATATCTATTGAATACCATGTGTCAGATGCTGTGCTGGACTCTGCCATGTGTTGGTGAATATACCACATCTTTGCTGCCCCCCTGGAGTATTAATGTCAATAACCATGAGAAAACAAGTCTCCTCAACTCACAAAGAGGAAGAAGTTTCCTTCCAGACAGTGAATCAGCAAGTTAAATTCAAGGATTTAAGAAGACTTTGACTTCTTTTTTTTAGTTTGCCAAAGAGAAATTTTACTTGTATTAGTATGTTGTGTTCTGGGATATAGAACTGTCAACATTTTTTTATAGTTTGTGTCCCAAATTCTATGTATCCCAGAAAAAGGAGTCCCCTTATACTAAGAATTTGGACTGCCTACTTAAACTTCACTCTTTTTTTTTTAAAGAGAGAGTGAGAGAGGAGAGAGAGAGAGAGAGAGAATTTTTTTTTTTTAATATTTATTTTTTAGTTCTCGGCGGACACAACATCTTTGTTGGTATGTGGTGCTGAGGATCGAACCCGGGCCGCACGCATGCCAGGCAAGCGCGCTACCGCTGAGCCACATCTCCAGCCCTAAACTTCATTCTTAGATAACCATACTGCAAGAAAACTCTTTTCGGGTTCCCTGTAGACTGTGAGTCACCTATGCAGGAAAAAGTCTGAGTATTTCGTAGGGACATCCCTTCCTCTACATTTATCCCATCTACCTCAAATCAACCTCAGGAAGGAGACTGGTTGAGGGGATGTCTTTTTTGCAGTTCTTTTGAATACTCTACCATGGATTCAAACTATAGTTGTCAACCCTGTGTGACAACTGTCTGTGTAACTGCACTTTCTCATATGATGGTGCTGCATTCCCTATTGCAGGAAGAGTACAGTGACTATTTCTTATCCACTGCCTTGAGTGCATGCTGGAAACCTGTTAATTCAGAATTCAATGTATAAAATCTAAAGATGTACTGTGTGATAGGACTAGGGACTGGAGCAAGGAAAGCTTTACTCAAAGGTGTAGGGCCAGAGAGCAACAAAACCAAAGGCGTGCACAAAGCCCAGGTGGGAGTAAAAACCCTGAATAGGGCCAGAAGGAATTGACCTAAATTTCTTAAAATTCAAATTGGATATCGAATTCAGGGTATGAATAAAGGAAAGAAAAATTAGGGAAGATGAAAGTATGAGTAACAGGCAAAGAAGTCTTGTTGATTGCCTTTCTGAGACTGCTTACAGTTTAAGATAACATTTGCTGAATTTCTGAAATCTGTTGAAGTTATATGTGCTCAACTTCCATGAGTATGAAGTCATTTGCTTGGAGTATTAAGTCAGAGGAAGTTTGTGTGGGTTGTAGAAAAAATGAGGACATAAATTTATACTAGCTCTAATACACATCTCCTCTAGTTTCCTGGAAAATTACTACTATTGGGCTGCAGGATATTCTTAATAAGAGATAACGTTATTGTGAACATAACCATTTCCTTATTGCTGAAAATTTATGTAATTTCCGTTTTTCACTAATATTATACTATGATTAACAACTTTGTACATTCATTCCTGTTTCTATTAAATATTACAGTATATACTTAGGATAGATAAAATTGCAGAATTTTAAGAATGTAACCGAATCAGATCTCTATCTTGGAAAGATAATTCTAGCGGGAAGGAAAAAGAAGTAGAAACAAGGAGACCAAACAGCACCTGAACAGCAATAATTCAGGTAATAATTATAACTGAAGAACTAAGGAATTGGCAGAGCCCGTGGCTAGGAAAGGAAGAACAGACAGAACAAATGTCTGAGCAGGTGCAAAAGACGGAGAGGGATTTGAGTAATTCTTTGGTTTATTACCAGGCAAACCTTTCAACATAAAGTACCTGTGAGACATTATAAGAGAGATTAAGTATCTGGTTGGGATATAACAGGTTTTAAACACAGGAAATGTATGAAGTGGAAGCCATAGTTGTTATTTGTCTGCATACAGGTGATACTTGAAACTGTAATGGCATAGATATGATTACTCAGGAATATTGTGCAGAGAAAAAGAGGTCAAGAAAGGCCAGATTCCTGGGAAACTCAAAATAGGACAGGGCAGAGGAAGAAGAATCTCTGTTCCTTCGGAGTAGATGTCAGTGATATATAAGAAGCAAAATGTGGATATGGAGTGATTATCCATATTATTTTAGAGAAACCAAGTGGGAGAGCTTAAAAAATGGAACAGCAATATTTCCTAATACTAAAGCTAAGTCCAATGAGATAAGGACTAGAAAACAACTGATATCAAAGTTTATCTGACTAGACTTCTTTAGTATATCTTACTTCCAATTTGGATAGAATTAGATTCTCCATGAATTATAGTGGGGCAAATACAAAAGTGATGCTTACTTTATGCCTAAAATTCACAAAATCATACATATCAAATAGATTTACTTCTACTATAATCATTTTGACTATTGATGTATTTTATATATTTAGATCACATAACACATACTTATTTATATTTAAAATGATGATTTAAAAATTTTAAATGTTTAAAATTTTACTAGAATTAATTTTTAACTCTTTATTATACCCACAAATTACTTTTCATTTGTTCTGTTTATTGTATTTATTTAATTAAATTATAAGATATATTTTGAAGTACCTAATAGGTACTTACTAAATGTTATTGAATTATTCAATGGATAAATCAGTGAATCAATGAGTCTAAAATCTTAGCCCAGACACAAAAATTTATCTTCCTTCATCGAAAGACATTAATGCTATGCTGCATATCCTGGGAGCACTGATGCAGCTAGAGGCAATGTAATACAACTGAATGGCATGGTAAACACAACAATTAATCACTTACTCTGTGCCAGTTGCTGTGACAAGGATGTTATATACATCCTTCTATCTACCAGAATCAGCACCTTTCTTCTTTTTCTTCTCTCTCTCCTATAGATGAACATTTACTGTACCTAAGACCAGCCCCTGTACTGATGGACAGTTGTATGTGCATATATGTTTAACACCCTACTCTCCTGGTATATGCAGACTTCTAAACACTGGGTGGTTGTAGTCAGTATTTATCATTGTGCATATAGAATAGTTTATATTGGGCTGGTATTATATACAGTGATTGTGAAGGAGTATGCAGACTGATGAACCCTGGGCTGTCATAGTATATACAGACTGTTAGAATATAAGCAAACCGATATTTGGTAGGCTATCATGTTACATTCTGGTGCGCTAAAATGTTTAATATCTACTGGGATATCATGGTGGATGTAGAGCAATGCAAAATTCTTCCCTCCACACAGTAAAATGTCAATTATGGTTCATGCCAGGCTATCATGGTATATACTTAGCTGTAAAGACACATGCAGAAGTTGTCAGATCCCAGACCATCACAATTATATCGGTTGTTATTGTACATACATCCTGACATTCTCTGGACTGTTATAGAAACTCTAAATTCATCATGGTATATAAGACTAATACACAAGGATCCTCTGGAGTTCAATGGTTCCCCAAGCACATACAGGCTGGCACATGTTGTGCAAACATCTGTATAATTGTTTGTCATGCTGCATGCAGACTAATACATGGGGCATCACAGTGTACCTGGACTGGCATGGTATATACACATTAACACACTTTGGGTTGCATTATGGTACATATAGAAAAACACGTTGGGCTGCTTTAATGTCAACTAGGTTGTTAAGATGTGAACATGATGACACACCCTGGATATTCAGTGTTTATGAGCTCCAGCATGCAGACAACTAACAAATAAGTCAACCAAACAAGTTTTCTATTTTATGTCCTGGTGAAATATGTCTGTAGCTCCTATATTAAGTATTCATTCAGTGCTAACAACATTACATTTAGTTCAAGCTGAATTATAAGGTGCATACTAAAATTAGAAGTCCCTCTATTTCAAAAGAAGTACCCAAATAGTATTCCTTTCCCTGTTATGTATGGGAAATATCTTTGGTTTTCATAATTTTTTAACTTATCTACACAGATGGCAATAAACATACTTTGTTTTCCCTAACAGATAGTCTGATTTCCTAACACATAGAATATACTGTGTTTACATCAATACATTGAAATATTTATCTTTCACTTCTCAAGACTAAATATATTCGTCATATTTAAAAGAAATGATTAATAATTTTAAAAAGTTTTAATTGTCAAAATAAGATAAAAATATATATTATAATGTAAAATTTAAGAAATATACATATACATATACAGCACAATTTTTCATATCTCTGGTTGTATATAAAGTATGTTGGCACCAATTCGTGTCTTCATACATATACTTTGGATAATGATGTCCATCACATTCCACCATCCTTGCTAACCCCTTGCCTCCTCCTTTTCCCTCCCACCCCTTTTTATGAGAATCAAATTTAATGAAATGTACAAACAATACAAATTATATCAAATCTACTAAGAGTTCTGAGTACCTGACCTCACATTTCTATCAGCATGAAACTGGGTATGCTGAAATGTGCCTATAGCACTTATACCTCTATTTTGGTGGTGAAAAATCTGTGTTCTAAAAATAAGCACACTTAGGGAAAACTGGATATCCATATGCAGAGAATGAAACTATACCCCTATCTCTTGCCAGTTACAAAAAAAAAATCAATCCAAAATGTGTCAAAGACAAATATAAGACCTGAAACCATTAAACTAGTAGGAAAACAAAACAAAAACAGGGGAAACACTCAAGGACATTGGTATGGGTGGAAATTTTTCTGGATAAGACTCTAAATAGCACAGGTAACAAAATAGAAACTAGACAAATTGGATTACATCACACTAAGTAGCTTTAGCACAACAGCACAACAAAAGAAATAAGCAACAGAGTGAAGACACACAGCTTACAAAATGGGAGAAAATATTTGCAAGCTATTTATTTGAGAGGGGCTTAATATCCAGAACATATGAGGAACTCAAACAATTTAGTAGCCAAGAAAAAATAACCCAATTTAAAAATGGGCAAATGATCTAAATAATAATTTGTCAAAAAAAGAAATACAAATAGCCAACAAGTACATTAAAAAATGCTCCATATCACTAAATATTGGGGGAAATACAAATCAAAACCACAATGAGGTATCCTCTCACTTCAATTAGAATGGTTATTACCAGAAAGACAAAAAGATAATAAATGTTGGCAACTGATAAAGGGAACACTATACTGTGTTGGTGGGAATAATTATGTAAATTTGTATAGTCACTATGAAAAAAATCATGGAGTTTTCTCAAAAAACTACAAACAGATCTACCACATGATCCAGCTATCTCATTGAGTAAATATCCAAAGGAAAAGCAATCATAAGAGAGATATATAACCCTATATTCATTGTAGCACTCTTCACAATAGCTATGGTATGGACTCAACCTAGGTGTCCATCAATGGTTGAATAAATACCAAATGTTCTCAGAATTCCTACAGGGAACCAAACAAATTGATTCCAGGGTAGGTTGTAAAATAGCTTTCTTTGTAGGGGGACATACACTTTGTATTTGTAAACATTCTTAAACTTACCAAAAAGCAGTGAGCACGGTATAAAAACACTTTGAGGGTAAATCTCTGGCTTGATGCTCCATCACCCTATATATCACCAAAGCAAAGAAAGACAATAAAAACACCATGTCCCTGAATGCCCCCCTTTCTGTTCCCAAAATTCTTGCCACATTAAGGGAACAATGAGAGTAAGTGAGAGCAGAAAGTCCAGATACATATTCTCTTAAAGGAACAATGGCTTTCTCTTATGCACACTTGGAACTAGGGCAAGTTACTGTCATCTGTAAAAAAACTATTTTCTTGCAGGTACACCAGGACAGCTTAGGATGCTTGTCAGACAAGCAAATTAAGCAAGCTAATACTGATGATGTCACTGCTTCTGCAGTCTAATATATAAAACCTCTCTCTGAGTGGGGATGAGCATTCAACTCAGGGCACTGTGGAAAGGATACATGTCACTCACTCAGCTGGCTACCACTAGACAGAATGCCGTGAGTGAGGGGAGGCACTCCCTGGTAAAGTGCCATGAGGGACCAAGGTACTGTCAACCTGTCACCACTGAACTCTTCTTCCACCAGTCTCTGGTCTTTTGTAAGCTTTCCCCAATAAGCCCCATCTCTCTCATGCTGTCTCCAAGCACTTTCTTTGACCTGTCTGCAACCTACCCCACAGCCATGGCACAACTGGGCTGTGAATGAGACACACCCTCTAAATATTTTAGAATGTGTTTCCTATAATCAGGGATATTTTTTTTTCTTTTCTTTTTTGGTACCAGGAATTGAACCTGGTGGCACTTAATCACTAAGCTACATCCCCAGCCCTTTTTTTATGTTTTACTTAGAGACAGAGTCTTGCTAAGTTGTTTAGGGCATTGCTAAACTGCTGAGGCTGGCTTTGAACTCAAGTTCCTCCTGCCTCAGCCTCCCAAGCTGCTGGGGTTACAGTTGTGTACAACCACGTGCAGCCAGGATATCTTCTTGGTTACCATAATACAAACATCAAATCAGGAAACTAATGTGGCACATTGTCTAATACTCAGACCCCATTAAAGTTTTTTTTCTGTTTTTTTTTTCCCCCAGTAATGTCCTTTATAGCAAAAGGATCCAGCCTAGAATTGTGTGTTACATTTAGGAATCATGTCTTTCCTTAGTCTCCTTTAATCTGAAATGGCTGTAGAGTCCTTAAATTTCATGACTTTCCAAGATTAAAGACAAGTTATTCTGTATTATGTCTTTATACTTTGGTGTGTCAGATGTTTCCTCATGACCAGAATCACAGAATAATGCAGTGTTTCTGTTGTTGCCTCCTCTGAGGCAACACAAGACTAATTTATCTCATTACTGATGATTATTCACTTTGATCATTTGTTTAAGATAGTTTATGCCACCCTTCTTTACTGTGAGGTTTCATTTTTTCCCTTTGAAATTAATAAATATTTTATGAATACATTTTTGAAATTATGTAAATATTCCACTGCTTGTCAAACTTCCATTTCTTTTTTAAAAAATGTTTATTTAGTTGTAGATGAGCACACAGTATATTTATTTATTTTTATGTGGTGCTGAGGATTGAACTCAGTGCCTCACACATAGGAGGCAAGCACTTTACCACTGAGCTACAGCCTCAGCCCCAAACTTCCATTTCTTTATATCAGAATGGACTATTTTTTTTAACTTTGTTTTTATATTTTGGTACTGGGGATTGAACTCAAGAATATCTTACCATTGAGTCACATTCTTTTTATTTTTTTACTTTGAGACAAGCCCTGGTTAAGTTGCTGAGGGTGACCTTAAACTTGGGATCTTCCTGTGTCTGACTGCCAAGTGACTGGGATTACAGACATACACCATCACACCCAGCTAAGACTATTATTTTCTATTTTACTCAATGGATTATAATTCTTTACTCTCATAATTATTTTAATGTTCAAATATGATGGCCTTCAAGATGGCTCTGGTCCTTTCAATGTGTCTTTTTTTTTTTTGAGCATTTTTTTTTCCTGGTATTGAAAAGCCAAGATTTGGGTAGTACATGTGCTCTCTGCTATTGAAGTAAGGCCTATTACTGAAGTCTCAGTTGATACATATATTTTATATATACATGTCTACTCACAAATGCATATTTAAGGATTCATATTGTTAAGATTCTGTGAGTTTACATCAATATCTTCAGTTCCAACCCAACACCATGGGTTCATCCTAGTTTTTTCTTATCTCATATTTTAAAATCTCGTCTGTGAGAGTGAGAAAACTTATTCTCATTATCTTCACTGTATTTATCAACTGTGTGGTATGTAACTAGTCACCCATCACCCTTCCCACCCTCTTCCCTATATGTATGCTCTCCTTGTTTTGATTCCAGCATCTCATGCCAGGAAATCTCTCTTTGTGGACAGTCTGACATTTCATGCCAGCTGTATCCATACGGATGCCCTTCATACTGTCCCCAACAGCCCATACCAAGCTGTTTCTCCACATAGACACCTTCTTTATCCTATTGCAACTCTGGCTCCCATGTGGAACGTCTTCTTTATTCTTGAATGAGCTAAATATTTCGATATTCACTGACTAGAGTGGTCATAAATAAGTGGATTTCAAATTTTCCATCTGTGCTGGTAAGTGGCCCAGTAGGAGAACTTGCAGTTGATGTATAAAGACAGGCTGTTTGCAAATGCGTCCTCCAAGAATCACAATTTTGAGAATATACTGTGGTTTTGGTACTATGGAAGCTCTTCACTCATAAAAGCAATTTTGAAACAGTCTCTTTTGAGTCAAATGTTCTCTCTGATAAGTGGATGCTGACCCATAATGGGGGGTGGGGCATGGGGATAATGGAGGAACTTTGGGCAAAGGGGAGGGAGGGGAGGGGAGGGGAAGGGGGGTAGGAAAAATGGTGGAATGAGATGAACACCATTACCATAGGTACATGTATAACTGCATATATGGTGCAACTCTACATCATGTACAACCACAGAAATAAAAAGTTGTGCTCCATTTGTGTACAATGAATTGAAATGCATTCTGCTATCACATATAATTAGAATAAACTTAAAAAGAAGAAAAAAATAGTCTCTTTTGTATTAGATCCCTGGTATATGTGGTAAATGTTCAAATGAAGTTTACTGAATAAATTGACTGGCATGGACACTGAACCAATAGTCATCTTATGATGTTCTCTCTGACTGGGTTCCACAGAAGTTGTAAAGAACATAAACCATTAAGAAAGACATATTTGCTACTCTCTAGAAGATAATTTAGAGGTGTATATAAACATTTAAGTACCTACAATGCAATATAAAATTACAATATTATAGAAGCTATAATGAAATGTGGGAAAGGAAGTTTATTTAATAATGTTTTGCTGGAGAAAGTGGCATCTGAGCAGACTATGGAGGGGCTAGTTAAGCTTTTCATGGATGTTGAAGACAGAGGAAATTGTTCCAGATTGTTATAGCAGGAGCAAAGATATGAACAAAAAAGGAAGTTCAGCATGTATTTGGAGAAGGATGGCTAGGGAACATTGTATTGGAGAAAGTGGCAGGAGATAAGCTGGAAATCAGTGATAAAAAAATGATACAATTCCTAAAAGACGAGTGTAGCCATAAGACTAGTTGGGTACCAGTTGACTAAAATTAACTGAGCAGATATTAAAAACAAATAAATTAAAAATAATTTACTAAAAAAAATATCTATGAGCTAATGTTCCTAGTGGTGAGTCAGAGCTTCACACTGCACCATTCATGATCTACCTGATTAAAAGGAGGAACAAAAATGCTAAAAGGTGCCAGGTATGGTGATACATGCTATAGAGGCTGAGGAAGGAGGATCGCAAGTTCAAGGCCAGTCTCGGCAACCTAAAGAGACTCTGTCTCAAAATTAAAAATAAATTTGAAAAAAAAAAAGAATTGGGGGCTTGGGTTGTGGCTCAGTGGTAGAGTACCTGCCTAGTGTATGGGGGGCACTGGGTTCAATTCTTAGCACCACATAAGAATAAGTAACTAAAAAAAAGGTATTATGACCACCTACAACTAAAAATATTTTTTAAAAAAAGAATTGGGAATGTAACTCAGTGGTAAAGCATGCCTGGGTCCAATCCCCAGTACCCTCCAAAATACTAAGAGTGATCAGGATTTCGGTTGGTAATTTGTTATTAAGCATTAACACTACAACCAATATCTGCTATGTTTGAATATGGTTTAAATATGTCCCCCAGAAGTTCATGGGTTGGAAGCTTGGTCTTCAGTGTGACAGTGGTTGAAAGTGGTATGGAACTTTTAAGAGGTGAGACCTGGTGGAAAGTCCTCAGGTCTCTGAGCGATTAAGGTAGTTCTCATGGCACCCCTTGATAGATCTCAGGAGAACATTGTTATTAAAAGAGCAAGCCTTGTCTTACTTGGCTTTCTGTTTTTCTGTCTGGCAATGTGTTTGCTTGCTTTCACATGTGCTTCCACCACTGCCAAGAGGGGATACAGCCAGAGGGGAACATCTCCAGAACCTAGGTCATGCTGTTTGGATGTTCAGCCTCCAAAACTGTCAACCACATAAACCGCTTTTCTATATATAGTTATCCTGTCTCAGGTATTTAGTTATAGTAAAAAAGAAGAAGAAGAAAAAGAAGAATACAATATTCTATGTTGTTTCCTACATTGAAATAAAAACTTATCTACATCCTTAGAGAAATTAAAGAAGACATATAATCTTTGAATCAAAAGATAAGTAAAAATACAAAAAAAATTTCCCACACTAAACAAACCCAAAAAGGCAGAGGAGGATGAGTCATGCCACAGGTTGATTTGACCAGTTGATTCTACATTTTGAAGTATATACTACAACACATGCATCTCCAATTTGAATGATTTAAGACAATAAAGAGACATTTCCTCCTCCCCATAACAGTCTAACGCAAACATTCCTTGTAGGCAGTTGTCATCTACCTGTGATTTAGAGTCAGAAGTTCCTTCTGTCCTGTGTTCTCACCCTTTTCTAAAGCTTCAGTCCCCAGTATTTATCCAGAATGAAGAAAGGTAGAGTGCAGTATCTTATTTCTGCCACCATTTCTCCAATACTCCAACACAGAGTGTCCAACAGTTTAATTCCTCAGAGTTAGCACAGACTCCATAGACTTAGGGTTTAGGGTTTAGTCCCAGAAGACTAACCCCATTTCAGATACCAGTTCATAGATTGCTATCTGTACTTTTGACTGGCTGTACATCAAGTATAAATAACCCAGTCCTCAGGTTTGATCATTACTAGAAAGGCTCATAGAACTCAGGAAAGTGCTTTACTTATTATTACCTATTTGGGGTCAGGCAGGGTATGGGAGAGGGGCACAGAGCTTTCCTGCGCACTCAGGGTACACTCAGCGCATTCACCAACATTGAAGGGCTATAAATGCTGTCCTTTAGGGCTGAAAGTTCCAATCATTTAACATGACTTGAACTTTCTGGTGATAAACTCCCTACCACCTCATCCCAAAGCTATGTAGGCTCATTTAAAAAAAAAAAAGCTATGTAGGTTCCTCCTCCTATACATAT
Organism: Urocitellus parryii; assembly: GCF_045843805.1. Classification (NCBI taxonomy): domain Eukaryota; kingdom Metazoa; phylum Chordata; class Mammalia; order Rodentia; family Sciuridae; genus Urocitellus; species Urocitellus parryii. The sequence goes on along the minus strand of NC_135534.1, from coordinate 56,077,401 downwards.
ATCCCCCATGGTTATGCACACACACACACACACATATGTGTGTGTGTGTATTTAACATGATATATATAATGTGATATATATATTTAACATGATATATATATATATATATATATATATATATATATATAAAACATGATACACACACACACACACACATATACGTGTGTGTGTGCATAACCATGGGGGATGTATGTATAGGAGGTGGAACCTACATAGCTTTTTTTTTTAAGTTCAAGGCCAGTCTCGGCAACCTAAGGAGACTCCGTCTGTGTGTGTGTGTTACATGTCAGTATTTATTTACACACACACAGACGGAGTCTCCTTAGGTTGCCGAGACTGGCCTTGAACTTATATATATATTTAAATATATACACACTCACACACACACACACACACACACACACACACACACACAGAGCAGGGAAGTCTTATCTGGCTCCTAATCATTTCATTTGGAAATGTTATGAGCTCACATTCCTTTGGTGAGCACTTGTCATGTGTCCACACCTAACCTCAATGGGAGCTGAGCAGAATAGAGTAGGTGTGTGTGGGATAAAAGAGGAAATATGTTTGCTAAACAGTTTGAGGTCAGCCACAGTATGGAATTAAGTTTGCCTCAGTATACCAGTTGTTCCAATTCTTGCCTCTGGTCCTCTGACAATAACCTAAGTACTACATAGAGATTACAAACTGTGACACAAATGATTCTGTAGCTCAGTTTATAATGGCACAATAAAAAAAGTCCAGGTCGCCAGAAGCAAAAAAATCAAGAAGAATCAATCCATTCTATTTTTCAGAAAATTGAAGATCTCACACAACCTGTATGGCTACTTTATGGTAGTTTTGTTAAGATACCCCCTAGAGTTGGTCAGTGGACAATCTGTTCAGCTATAGATGGCAGCCCTGCTTCCCCGTTCTTTGATAAATAATTATCAGGAAAGAAAGAATATGGGTTGTATGCACAGAAACTACAAAAAAGAAAAAATTTGAAATCCAAACCTTTCCTGTTTTCTCAGAGAATTTAGAGGACAAATATTTTTTAAATCAAAACATCAATGAAGAGATTTTTAAAAATCAAAATAATCTAAGCCAGTAAAAAAATAAAATAAATCAATGAGGCAAGGAGTCATACCACAGGAGTTTAGTTTGACATTTTACTTGAATACATACATTTATAATAATTAAGAATCTGATGTAAAGAACAATAGTAAAAGGAGACTTGCCCAGCAGATGTAAAAATCTGCCATATAAACTTAAATGATATGGTACCACTATAAAAGAATGAGAATGTAGATAAATGGGAATAGGAAAGGAAGTTCAGAAACTGATCCAAGCACAAATATTATTTTAATACTAAAATAGTGACATTTAAAGTCTGCAAGGAAATGACTAGTTATTAAAAAATGGTTTTTGAGTACTTAGCTCTTTATTTGGGAGAAAATTAAGGGAAATCTCTATAGTATATGAAAAATGAATTTCCTATGGCTTGACAATCTAAAAGAAGAACTTAAAATTGTGTAAATACTGGAAGAATGTAAAGAGCAATATTTTATTACCTCAGAGGATGCCATAAGACTGAGAGGTCATGAACAAGAAGATCAACTAAGGAAAAAAAAAAATTTAAGTTTTTTCAACTGCTTGAGAAATCATACAAAGTTATAAGATAAATTATAATAATAGCAAGAAGCATTTTTGTATGATAGACCATGGCGAAGTATTTTATATTCAACACTTAATTCTCATAATTACCCATTCATGGGGAAAATTATTATTATCTGAACTTTATAGTTTTCAGAACTAGGGGTTAAGTACCCAGATAGCGGCAAAACTAAGACTTGTGAAGAGCAGGCTGTGTCCTGATCAGAGTTACTCTGATGAACAGAACAGGAGTTTTGAGACTCTGCCTAATCCTGAGTTACTTCATTTTAAAAGCAGTAATTTGTCATAAATTACTCCATTTTGTGTACAAGTGCTGGGGAAGAATGACTCTACACCTTGTTTATACAATTAAACAAGTACTATTTGCCCAGCACAACCATAAGGCACAAACTGATAAATAAATTAAAAGTGCTGATAAAAAATGACCAGCTTCAAACTTACCAAATTAATAAGCAGCACATGGATGCATGGGTGTATCAAACTCACATTGGAAAAACCAGGCCCCTGACTTACTGAGCACACAACAAGATACAGTACCAAATGAAGCAACTCCCTCACTCAAGATCCATAAAAGTCAGAGCATCCAAATACTGGGCATAGTGGCCACAGACCCCATCATCTGGTGACTTATCACAAGCCTTGACCAGGAAAATTACCATAGCAACTAACCTCCGGATCACTGTCAGGGGCTTCAGCAGACTGTGCTTTCTATTGCCTGTGATGACCATGCCTCTCAAACAGACACTGCAAGTGGACACTATGAAACTAATGTCCCTAGAATAAGTTCCTGATCTTTGGCAGCTCTGTGCCCTCAAAAAGTTCTTAGGCTGGTTAGATCTGTAATGTTATTGGTATCTGCTGTCTGCCTTTGCTTCCTGAACCCTGTGGCTGCCTTAATCCTTGCTTAGCCTTTCTGTAATATACATATATTTCACTTTATATATATATATATACACACATACGTACATACACACATACATGTATGTGTATACATATACATGGATATATGTATATTTGTGTGAAGGGTGATGTTAAGATTGGAATGAAAAAGTACCTGTGATTGCCCAACTTGTCATTATCAGGTGATCCGTAAGTATTCAGTGAACTGCCACTGCTGAAAGTGGTATAGGCTGTGAATTAATTGTTATTACATAAATTCTGACATTGTGGTAAAACAAAAATGTATTTGGACTATATTAATGACACAGCCTGATCACAACAGACTAATAGCATGAACTTGCATTCCCAGATACTCAGAAAGCCCAGGAGTTGGAGGTCAGATGGGCAACATCGCAAGACACCATCTCATTAAATAAGTAAATAAATAAATAGATAAATAGGATTTATCACCAAACTTTGATTGCAAAACCTATTTGCTTATACAGTATAACTATGCTGTCTCCTTAACATACAAAAAGTAGAAAAATATTTGTATCATAAAATATCCAATGTAAATCTATAATTCCTCCCAATTCTTATATATGATTTAGAAACAAATTAACTCAACAGAAAAAGTGAGCTAAAAAGAAACAGAAAATTACTACAATAAGTATACATGACTGATACATGATATTTTTGAAAGTCCACCTGAAAAATAATCAAATAAATAGAAGTGAAATAAAAATGCAAATCAGATAGGTTTTTAATATGCATCTTTTTGGGTGGTAATGGTGTGAAGAGTTAAGTGTTAGTATCTGCCACCAGTAGGAATACATACTGGTACATATTTGGAGAACACTTTGGAAATATTGGCCATCCTTTTGGATATGTGTATTTATAGCCCAAAATGCAGTCTAGGAATGTGGTCTAAAGAAACACAAAATTTTAAAAAATGTTTCTGCACATTGCTTTCATAGTAGTATTGTTTACAATAATTAGAAACTAGGATAATCTAAATGTCCATTATTAGGAGTCAGTTAAATAAAAGATGCTATCATGTAAAATAGAAAATATACAGTTCTTAAAGTCAAAGGAAGGCTAAGTGTCTTGTGATTCACAGTACATTGTTAAAACAAGTGGCAATACATCTGCCAGGTTGCTGAAATGAAAGAAAATACCAAGTTTGGGGAGAAAATGGAGGAAGAAATGTTAGTCTCAAATACTAAGTGCTATTATTAGTCAGTGTTCTTCAGAGAAACAGAACCAATAGGGTGTATATACATAGGAGAGATTTATTTTAAGGAATTGGCTCATGCAATCGTGGAGGATGGTAAGTCCAAAGTCTACAGGGTAAACTGGTAGAATTCCCTCTTTCTCCACACACATCTGTCCTTTCCTTGTTTAGATGAGGCCCACCCACATTGCAAGAAGTAATCTTCTTTATTCAAGTTCTACTAATTTAAATATTAATATCACCTTTAAAAACACCTTTCCAGGGCTGGGGTTGTGGCTCAGTGATAGAGCGCTTGCCTAGCATGTGTGAGGTACTGGGTTTGATTCTCAGCACCGCATATAAATAAATGAATAAAATAAAGGTCCATCAACATCTAAAAAAATATTGTTTTAAAAAAACACCGTTACAGAAACATCAAGAATAACATTTGACCAAATTATCTGAGCACTGAGGCCTAGCAATTTGCCACATAGCAGTAATCATCACAATGAAGTCTTTGGAAAATGTCTGAAATGTATACCAAAGTTGAATATTATTATACCTATGGGCCAGTAATTATTCCATTCTCTGTCAAACCAACAGAAATGCTTATGTATGATTCCCCAAAGACATGCCCAAGAATGTTCACGGAAGCACTATTCATAAGAGCTACAAACTGGAAAGCCCTCCAAAAGTGCAATGGATACGTGTGTGGACCTGCAGTCACACAGTAGAATACTAGCCAGCACTGAGAATAAATGCTTTACAACCATATGAAACAGTATGGCTGTATCGCAGATATGTGTCATTAAGCAAAAGAAGCCAGATGCAAAAAGAAGCCAGGCACAAAAGCATACATACTTTATTATTGTTGTGGTTGTTATGTTATTAACTTAATTTAAAATATAAAACCAGCCAAATTAATCACTCTGGTTTAGAAATAAGCATAGAGTTGTAACTAGAAAGGGGCACAAGGAAGTCTTCTAGGTGTTGGCAGTATCCTGAGTTATTTTGTTATTGTTGCTTTTTTCTTGGAATTGGTGACTCAAGTTTATTCAGTTGTTGAAAATTCATTGAGATGTACAACTACAGTATGTACGTCTTTATATATGCAAGCAAGCCTTTCATAAAATATTTTTAAGTAGCAGAAAAGCAAATATTTCTAAATATCAATTTATCTATATAATCCATGTTAGTATAAGAGCAGATATAGATTTTAAACTTAGAAATCAAATAGTTAACACTGCTTATCTGTGGGGCAGGTGTCTAGGGATTCACTGGGAGAAGTAACAGAAACACTTTAACTTTTTAATGTTTACATTTCTATATCATTTGATGCTTTTAAACACAAAACAGGCATTGATTTTACCACTTCTTTTTTTGGGGGGGGGGAGGGTGAACATTTTTTCAAGCATCTCTCCATTCAAAAGTAAACATAAACCCAGCATGGTGGCCTGTAATCCCAGCTGCTCAAGAGGCTGAGTCAGGAGGATCACCAGTTCAAAGCCAGCCTCAGCAAAAGCAAGGTGCTAAGCAACTCAATGAAACCCTGTCTCTAAATAAAATACAAAATAGGGCTGGGGTGGCTCAGTGGCTGAGAGTACCCCTGAGTTCAGTCTCCAGTAACCCTCTCCAAAAAAAAGTAGACAAAAAAAACTATTATTATAATTTTATATAGCCTGTATTCTAAAACCTTCATTTTCATTCAACAACATCTTTCTAGCCAATAAATAGAGTCTAGTCCATTTTTAAGAGCCACATGAAATTCTTACATATAATTTACTATAACAGTACATTATCGGTAGACATCAATATTGTTTCATATTTTCAATATTGTAAAATGAGCAGTAATGTGAACACATCTACTTAGGGTAAATTCCAGGAAGTGTGTTGCAGAATGAAGTATTTGACATCTTAACATATACTGCTAGGCTGCTTTTCTAAGGTATTGTGTTTCACTCTCACCAATACTGCATAAGACTTGCTGTCCTTCACAATTGCAAATTTGGGTTTCACAATTGCAAATTTGGGTTTGTTAATAATTTTAATCTTTGCCAGTTTGATAGGGGGAAAAGACTGTTCACATTTTAGTAGCATTTGATTATTTGTGAGACTAAATATTTAGTCAAATGCTAGTAAAATGTGCAGTCTTTCTTTGTTGACTTACCTCAGAGTATTTTGCCCATTTTTCCATTAAAACATTAAACATTTTCACTATTGATTTTTAAGAGCTCTCTATTTATCTGGGATATTGATTCTCTGCCTTCAATTTACTGCAAATAATTTTCCAATTTACCTTCTACCTTTCAACCTCTCAATACTGTTTATTTTTACACAGAAGTTTCATTTTTTAAAAAAGAAAATAGTCAATTTTATCCATCTTTCCTGTTTCTGAGGCTTAAGACAAACTTAGAATGGTCTTCCCCAATCTAAGACTACTAAAATATTCATGAAATGTGTTAGTATCTTAGAGTTTCAGTAGCAAGAATTATCTGGTATGAGGTAGGAATCCAGATCTGTTTTTCTCAAATGGTCGGCTAATTATCTTAATTCCATAATATTTGTCTTCTCTACTCATTTAAAAATCTACCTTTAGCAGATATTAACTCCCTATAGACACTTAGTTCTAAGTCTGGAGTTGTATCCTTTCCATTGTTTTTTCTGTTTTTGTAAAAGTAACATACATTTTAATTGCTCTAACTGCATAAAGCATGTTAATATCTGTAAAGCAAGCTACTCATTATTCTTATGAGAACTGTTGAGTATATTTTTCTGTTTTTTTATAATTGTTCAGTAAAGCTGAAAAAAATTCTGTTGGAATTCAATGGAACTGCACTGAATATATGAACAGGTGTAGGATACTGATCTCTTCATTATACAAAGTCTTTCCTACCCTGAAACAATTTGGGCCTATTTACTTACGGTCTTTGGTAAAGTTTTGTGAGTTTTATTATTCATGTTATAAATAACTGATCACTTTTCAGTTATAATAGCAACTTATGACTTTTTCTATTATGTTTTTCAATTGATTCTTATATAGGTAAGTTATGCTGATTTGGGTATATTAGTCTCGTAACCCAGTTATTTCACTTATTCTTTACTTATTGGTTTCCTTGGGTCTTCTTGGTTTCCTGGTATATATTTATATACATCTTATTTCACTACCTTGTGCAATAAGACTGTCTAATCGTTGCATTTTTTTTCCAGTGGTGGTGTTCTGGTTGAACCCAGGGTCTCACACAGGGTAAGCAAATGCACTTTACCACTAAGTCACATGCCCAGCCTGTTTTGTTTTTTGAGATGAGGTCTTGCTCTGCTGCTCTTGTTGAACATCTGAGCTCAAAGAGAGTCTCACACTAAGCCTCCCACAGAGCTGGGACTATAGGCATGTGCCACTGCATCCAGCTTAATAACTGTATGGTGTTCGACATGTACACTGGAAAACAACAAAAGTCCCAGCAGACATCCCTGTGTTATTCCCAATTTTAATGAGAATGCTCCAGTGTTGACATAAATATTAACATTAGGTTTAAATTTAGATATATGAAGTTATCTGTATGTTCAAAAGATACATATCCATATGTATCTTTCTATTTCTATGAAACTAATAATCACAAATGCAAATGGATGTATTCTTAATATCAAGGTAGGAAAGATTTAATTGAACAAGTTATGGCAGCAAGGAACAGAGGACATGTACACAATATGTGTGTCTCTTCATTCAGACTACCATCACTGCTAACTGCTTCATTTGCCAATAGCAGAAGCCAAGATTGAGCCCTGATATGGTATCTTCTTTGGAAAGTCCTTGCTACCTGATAAAGAAAGTAAGTTAATTATACTGAATTTCTCATAGTCTCAGATTTAAGTTCTGGGTCTAAATTTATCTTTCCTGTACCCAAGTACTTTACCACTGTTTTATTCCTTGCTAGGTTATCCTACACAATATTACCTACAACTAAGACATATACGTGTTTTTTTTTTTTTTTATTCAGTGCTAGGGATTGAACTCACAGGTGATTTACCATTTAGCTACATCCTAAGGCCTTTGTATTTTTTATTTTGAGATAGGATTTTGCTAAGTTGCTGAGGACCTTGCTGAATTGCTGAGACTGGCTCAAACTTTTGATCCTCCTGCCTCAGCCTCTCAACTCACTGGAATTACAGGTGTATATGTGCAGCTAAGGAATGTTTTATGGCAAAAGAAGTGTAGCAATGGGCTCTAACTATATAATTCCCTAGTCTTACTGTGTTTCCCATCACTTGGAAGCAGCTGGTTTGACAGCAGCACCAAACAGCCTGTAAAATACCCAATAATGGCAAGTTGAAGATAATCCTCTGTTAGATGTGATGTTATTCAATAGGCCTTAAACCATCAGCATGTAAATATTATGTCCTTTCTACAAGAGAATACTTTGGATTGAGAATTATGAGGTAAAGGAAGTGGATGATCTCACTTTTATACCTTATAACCCACTCATGGAACAATATTTCCCACCATATCCCTTGCCTCTTTGGGACTAGGGATCATCATATATACTTGCTATTGCTAGTACCTGGTGTTTCACATCTTTTGTTGATTGCCTTCATGAAACTCTCTGGAGTAAAAACCTTTTGAGTGTGCCGTCTGTTGGCTTGTGGGACCCAGGTGTACTTGCTCTGCTGTTAAGAGTGATTTGGGGGGTTGCAATTTCAGTCCTCTCCCTCACCTTACTCCCTCCCAGTGAAGTTTGAAAATTACATATTCTCTCACCAATCACAAGAAGAAATTTCCTTAATCTCTGGTTTGGTTTAATTTAAATTTTCATCAAAATGTCAAACATACTTTTCCTTAATTAGTTGGAAGAATTGAGTTCCATTGGATGTATTACAAACTCATGAATGGGCAGAAGACTATAATCAGGATTATGATAAAAGAGCTTTGGTGCTTCCAAAAGACAATTGCCACACGTGCTGTTCTTGTTTTTACCTCTATAAAAGGATTTAGCATTGTCACCATGGGAATAGTCATAATGCTCCTCTCCTATATGGAGTCAATTGGGCTTTAATGCAGAGTATAAAAGAAATTCTTTACTTAAAAATGGAGTACTCAGCATACTGCCAAAGCATTTGATATCTGTCCTCAAGTTTTCTTTCATTTGTTTGATTTAATGCATGTGTGTGTAAACATAAAATTTTAAATTTAATTCTTTAGTCACACTAGCCACATTTCAAGCCATATGTAGCTAATGGCTGCCATATTGAGTAGCACAAATGCCAGACATTTCTATCACCATAGAAAGACCTATTAGACAGCACTGTTTTAAATCACAGAAATACTTACATAAAATTAAATGTTCACGTTTATCCATTGATGCATTATTTGTACTAGCTAAAAGATTGGGAAAAATAAAATTTTCCATCTGAAAAGAAGTTAGGTTAATTATAGTAATATTTATTTTATGATGTAAGCAGTCATTAAGAATGATTGTGGTTCTGTGTGAACATGGAATGATATCTGAGTTATGAAAATTTTGTATATTTAATGTGATTATTGAATTAGAATATTTTAACAGATTATATATTTTATAGTTTTGCATATCTTACATGTTATATATTATAATATTTGTATTTTTGAAATGTGCACATGTATGTATTATATAAACATTGGTATTGATTTAGAAAAAGGTGTGTTAACAATAATCTCTCCTGGGGGATAGGAGTAAGGTAGGGTGAGTTATGGAGACATTCATTTTTTATATCACATACATTTGGGAATTTTTAATTTTTAAAAATTCAAATGTGAAATATAAAAAAATGGAAAAACATAGTTAATAACAAAATAAACATACATGTACCCAACACCTAGAATGAATCTTAACCTTTTAAGAATTTCTTTGAAATTTTTAAACAAAATAAATAGGAGTTACTTTGTCGATATCTATTATCCTTTTTTCCTTAGTCTCAGCAACTGTCCTGAATTTAGTGTGTAGCCATTGATTCCATATTAAACTAGACACATGTACATACATGTCTAAACATACATACCATAAATAATATGTAATAATTTAGAGCTGGGCATGGTGGTACATGCCATTGTGGTGACTTGGGAGGCTGAGGCAGAAGGGTTACAGTTCAAAGCCAGCCTCAACAACTTAATGAAGGCCTAAGCAACTTAGTGAGACTCTGTCCAAAATAAAAAATTAAAAAATGCTGGGGATGTGGTTCAGTGGTTAAGCACCCCTGGGTTCAATCCCCAGTACCAAAATAGTAATAATAGTAAAAACAACAAGAAGATGTTGAATGCTCTTAGTATTTAAGTGGATGGTATAATAATTGACATCATTATGCTTTTTCAGCAATGCCATTCAGCAGTGTGTTTGTCTAGGTCTGCCAAATCAATATGTATTATTTGTCAGTCATGACAGCAATAGTTATGCATTGCTTAAGATGGATTTACATTCTGAGAAATGTATTATTAGGCTATTCTGTCACTGAATAAACATCAGAAAGTGTACTTAAACAAACCTAGATCATATAGCTTATGACACACCTGGGTTAAATGGTATAGCCACTGTTGTATGTGTGTCCATCATGGACCAAAACATTGGTATACAGTACAGGACTACGTCTTCCAGATTGAAGCTTTTTTTTTTTTCAACATAAATTTTATACTAAGGTAGTTAAATTTGTGGATATTTTTCAAAAGATTTTCTTTGGGTTATCAAAGAATGAGGCTTAAGAGAATACACTCTACAGTCAGATCACTTGAGTCTGAATGCTAGCTCTACCACACACCTATAAAACAAAGTTAAAAGAATACTTACATAATACTGTATTCTATTGAATACTTAATGAAGTTTTAATGAAGATAAACTGAGATAGTCTATAGTAAATATAAAAACCCAGTGCCAGTCATATAGGAAGTAAATTTTAAAAAAATAAATTGTGAAAAACTTAAGAAATCTTCCAGGGTTTCTTTTTCTGCAACAAATTAGATGAGGTTTAGCAGTAGTCAAGGGATGGTACTTACCTCAGACTTTACTAAGGTAAAGCAGGTTGTTTGCGCTATCCTTAGCCTCAGGATATAACTGCAGGTCTGCAGCCCAGAGCTTGCTAGAGGGAACACCTGTCTTGATACAGGAAATGATGGATGAAACCAGAAGATTTTTTAAACAGTGGAATCAACACTCGTTTACTGCTTGGAAGTTTTAAGACATAGACACTGCAATGATTCCATGTTTAGTGATTCTAATTCAGTTTTATTTTTAAGAAGAGTTTTGCACTAACAGGTTAATACTTTTCACCTGGTAAATTATACCAGTTGATTGTCAATCCTTCACTACTACCTTTTTACTCTGATGCTTCATGGTGTGATGTTTTTATGTTTCTTGCATCTCATATACTAACAAAAGGCCACGAGGAAACCTGCAGTATTTTCACATCAACTATATTATTTGAAATATACTAGACCTTTTGACAGTTTTTATAAATTGTTTAGCATTGGGGACAGTTTTATGAAAATACTCTGAAATATGATATTTTTCTATGCTTTTGTTACTGATGTATCATAAAAGAAAAAAAACCTTAGCTATTATGGACCTCTCATTATTATGCCCTGACAATACCAATTTTCTAAACATTTATACATATATATATATATATATATATATATATATATATATATATATCTTTACATTCTCTGTGCATTACTCTTGTCAATTCCTTATGTGGCAATATTTTCTCTAGACTCTGTCTTTAAATTTTGTACAAAAGGGTAGTAGATCCAAAATTATGGGGATTTTAACCTAGTTGACATTGAACACCTCTTTAAGAAAAAAGATGTAAAATCAAATTTTTAAATAAATGCTTATCGTTATTTAGAATAAGAAAAGAACTCACAAATTATAAAAGAACTAATAACCACAAATATTACAATTGCCAGAAAAATGACCCAATCTATTTATCATCCTAACAACACATCTTTAATTATTTTCCCTACACTTTTTTCTGCATGCTCTGTTTCTCCAAATGATTATTTACTATTGGTTTTGACAGCAGAATTACCTCAGTTTATCCTTGAGTATGGTTATCAAAAAATATTAATTATAGTTCTTAATTTTTGCTATTATGAAGCACCTGCCAGTTTTCTTTCCATAAAATTATATTTTTTGGCTTCTCCTAGAATTTAATTCCCACTTGTAATTGAATTTTTAATAATAAGTTATTCTAAAAACATACAAAATTGTTGTACAATTCAAACACACAAAAGGTCAATTCAAATGATTTTTAAATTACTGCTGTGCTGTGTTGAGTTACCTAATTGTGTAATCAGATTATTTTTCTTATACTGATCATACTGACCTAGATGATGTATAGTTTAATAACGGGAACATGTGCTTCATGAGGCCATGTCTGTCACATGTTGGTATCAATTGCATGTGCCATTTCATTTGAATTCATTTGAATCTACACGATGACAAGATCTGTCACATCCATTAAAGATGAAATATCATGTATTGGGAAATTTAAAAAATGAGTTGTACTCATTATTTGTGATACTGTTCCAGGCTTTACCTTATAAATAAGTCAAATAAAATTTACTTCATGCAGTTCTGATCAAAAAATAAAAAATAAATGTGAAAGTCAGAGAACTAGGGGCTGACAGAGGAGGTCAAAACCAGCCTGCCAGCCAGGCTGGGGCTACAACAAGAGAATACCACTCAAATGTTTCCCAAGGTGGGAGAACTGATGGTCTCTGAATAGTCCTAGGAGAGGAAGAGTCAGCTCAGGTATCTGTACACCTAGAGTAACTTCAACTTCAGTCAAATTCAGACTTTTAGTCTTTATTTGCAACCTCTCCCTCTTTCCACTCACTCCATTCTGAAGCAGCCATAAACAACATCTCAGAATCCCTGAGGAGGATGAGGAGAGAGGAAAGAGATCAAACTTACCTCTCTATCAATGAAGGCTTCCAAATCTGAAACAAAGCTCAATTTGGGAGTGAAAAGTTTTGCACTTAATGAAAGTTCACGTAGAGTTTTATAGTACAGAGAACCACAATTTTAATTGCCACAAATGGGAAGATAGTATTTTCATTCCTACAGTAAATAAAAACTAGGCAAACTCACTGAAATTTCATCCAGTGATATGAAAGATCAAATCAAAGTGCAGGTTTGAAGTGTAATGGTGTACTAAGCTTGCTTTCTATTTTCATTCTCCTGAGCCCACTGCACTCAACAAAACTTGAGTTTGCTTATGGTGCTTTATGCTGTGGAGAATTTTAAATCTAATAAAGTGTAATATGTCAATGATATTCTTTTAAAAATTTTTATTAGTGCATTATAGTTGTATATAATATTGGAGTTCATTTTGACATAATTATGCAAGCATGAAATATAATTTGCTCTGATGCAGTCACCAGTATGTCCCCTTTCCCTTTCCTCCTCCCTCTCCCTGTTCCCTTTTCTCCTTTCCATTTTTCTTTCTTCTATTTATAGCTTTTTTTTGAGTCAGTGCTTTACAGATACATGTAAAGGTGAAATTCATGTGGTATATTATATATGTACATGGCATAGTATTGGTCAGTTTCATTCCACTTCCCTTTCCCATCCTTCCTTCCTCCCACTCAATCCTCTTCCTCTATTCCACTGATATCTCTTCTATTTTCATGGGATTCCCACTTTGCATTCCCCCCTCCTTATTTTGTTCTAGCTTCTACATATGAGAGAAAACATTTGAAGCTTGACTTTCTGGGTCTGGCTTATTTCACTTAACATGCTGTTCTCCAGTTCTATACATTTACCAGCAAAGACCCTAATTTCATTCTTCTTTATGGCTCAGTAAAACTCCATTATGTACATAAACCACATTTTCTTGATGCATTCATCTGTTGACAGGCATCTGGGCTGGATCCATACTTAGCTATTGTGATTATGCTGCTATAAACATTGATGTGGCTATATCACTCTAGTATGCTGATTTTAGTTCTTTTGGATATATACCAGGAAGTAGGATAGCTAGATCATATGGTAGTTCATTCCTATTGTTTTGAGGAATCTCCATATAGCTTTCCAGAGTGGTTGTACTAATTTCCTTTCTTTCTAATTGTAAGCATAATAGAAACCTTAAACCAAATATATATTATGATATTAGGACAATGAACATATGCTGTTGACCATCTGAAACAAAAAGAATATACTCATATCTATAAAAGCTCCAAGTGTCAAAAATAAAAATCAATATGATAAATGGAGATGTAAAAGGCTCATGATATAACAAAGGAAGCTTTACTATAAAGAGGATCCCAACTTTCACGTTCGTACCCTGACCAAGTATAAGTTAGTCCACATTCAGATTTAGAAATCCCAGATGTTCTCACAAAGTACCATCTTTTTGGGAGTCTGAAATAACAACAAAATTTAAGGGGGTAGGGGTTGTGGTTCAGTGGTAGAGTACTTGCCTATTACGTGTGGGCACTGGGTTAAATTCTCAGAACCACATAAAAATAAATAAATAAAATACAGGTATTTTGTCCACCTACAACTAAAAAAAATTTTTTAGAAAGGTAGGAAAGTGAACATATTAATGAATTTTATCTTGAAGGCAACAATAAGAAATCAACATAAAATGAAATAATCCTAAAGCATAAAATAAACAGGTCACGCAAGTTAAAACCACAATAATATATCACCTCACACGTTGGGATAATTAATATTAAAAGATAAGAGATAAAAAGTGTTAGCAAGGGGGTGTGGAGAAAAGTGGAGCCTTGTAAATTATTGGTGGAAAGGTATATTGGTGAGCCACTGTGGAAAACAGTATGGATGTTCCACACAGAAAGAAAAAGTATTGCATGACCTCATAGGTGGGTTATTTAAAAAATGGAATACTTACAAGTAAAATGGTTACCACAGGTAAAAGAGAGGACAAGGAATAGGAAAACTAGGGCAAAGGGTACAAAGCTGCAATTCTATAGGATGAATAAGTCTAGAGATCTAATGTTAACATAAGGACTATAATTAATATACTGAAATTTGTTATGAGTAGATTTTAAGTGTTCTTACTAAAAGGTTAACTATATTATATGATGGATATGTTAATTTGCTTGCTGCAGTAATCATTTCACTATGTATATAAAAACATGTTAAACACCCTAAAGATATATATTAAAAAGGAAATAATTATAAAAGCTTGGTACAAACACTTTATATTCAGATTTCCTGGTGGACATATGATTAGCTTTATGAAAATTATACTGTATGTGAATTTTCATGAATTTTTGAAATCTTAGAGCATTTTAGAAGTGCTGACGTATTCAAAAGGATCCTAATTAAAGATTTAAATGTGTTTGATTAAGTTTGCAATCAGTATTTAAATGTTTGGGGAAATTTAATCGGTTTACTGCATAAATTTGATTTATTAGTATATGTGCTATGTAAATATTCAATGGAATGTTATTAATATTTAAACATATTCTAGATTCATATGATTAATTAATAAGAAAACAAACTAATTATAAATAATAGTGTTATTCCTCTTTCCAAATAGAAATTATTTGGACATAAATTGATCTCATAATGATAATAAGTCATATCTTTTCTTTTGTCTTTTGCAAAATGGTTTGTCTATTTTTTTGTCTTTAATTTCTTCATGAGAATTTTAGCCTAGTAAATTCTGGAAAAGTACTCTGTAGTTATTTTCATTAAAATGGCACTGAATCAATAAATTAATTTGGAATGAATTTTCCTTTATATGATGACATAATTTTTCTGATGTGTCAAAAGGAAATGCTTCCAACATTTTCCTAATCAGGATGACATCTTCTTGCATTCAGTGATGCTAACAAAAAATTCGATGTCAATTTTATTCTCACTCATTTGTATAAGACCCAGATACTGACCTTTGTTGGGCTTATAATTTTCAAATATTTTCTCCCATTCTGTAGATTGTCTTTTCACTTTTTCATATTGTCCTTACAACACAAAGGTCACAACAGATTTACTTCTCAGTTTTCTTTTGAGAGTTTTACTTTCTATTCTACTATGTAGGTATTTAATTGATTTTGAGGTTTTAAAAATACATGTATAAGGTCTAGTTTCATTGTTTTGTGATTCTCCAGTTGTCTGAGCCCCATTTGTTGAAAATAAATTTTCTCCATGATACCCTTGCTGCAAATCAATTTACTATAGATGTATGGCTTATGTCAGGACTCTTGATTCTACTGATGTGTGCCAATATTACATAGTCTTATGTTTTTAGTTTTCAGTGTATAAATCTTACACTTCTTTTGATGTATTTTTAATCAAGTGTTTTATTCTTTTTGGTGTGATTACAAATGAAACTGCTTTCTTAATTTCATTGTAAGCTTGTCATTAATAATATATAGATATACAATTGATTTTTGTGAGTTTTTTGAATTGGTTTACTATTTCTAATAGTTTTATATGTGTGTAGGTTCCTTAAAATTTTTATATACAAAATCTTTACATCTGTCAGTAGTGTTCCTTCTTCCTTTTCCATATGTATCTTTGTCTTTAATTTCTTTTTTTTCCCTAGTTGCCCTGGTTAGCTCATCCAGAATTATGTTGAATAAAAATGACAAAAGCTGATATCCTTCTATTCTTGTCTCTTAATTATACAAATATACTTTTTAATCTCTTTGTCTATCTGGGCTCTGTTCTGAATATCAAATTTATTCCTTCCAAATATCTAATTCTCTTCCAACCATGACCATTTTGGAGTTTATATTATTGTTTTTGCTTCTTACTCTGATCTCTACAGTCTTCATTTCCAAGATATTTTAAATGTTTCTTTAGAATCTTTACCTGTTTCATTCTTGCTTATTTATTATTTAATCTATTTTTCTTTTAATAGAAGGTTGTCTTCCTTTACCTATTTAAATACATTCAATACATTCATTTTAAACCATTTCTTGAAATATAATAATTTCTAATAAATTATTTTTCACTTGATTTTGTAGGCTGTTTTCTAAATATTAAATCTCTTCATATTTTAGAATTTCTGATTTGGGAGCTCAATTTGAATGCTGAGTATTTATTTTCCTTTTTTTTACTTCTCTTTTACTTTGTGCTTCCCTCATCATATCTAGTGGTTTGCAAATTCATCTCACTTTCCTTGTCTAATATCCTGCTCTATACTGACTGGTGTACTGCTTTACTGTGGTATTGTGGACATGGCAAATTTGGTTATAGAACCCTTGGGAGCTTAGCTGTGTTTCTGGTCTCCTGTTTTCTATGCCTGTAGCACCTGAGAGTATAGACTATGACAATATTCAGCACACTTAAAATTTATTTATTTTGTCTTCTTTCCCTCTAAACTTTTGCCTTGCTAAAGAAAAGATGAAAACATTTTTATTTTTCTCTTAGTCTTGATTAGTTTCACTCCTTCATCTTCTGATATAATCATGCTACCATGCTAATTGTTGTCACTTTGTATGTGATCTGCGTTTTCCTCTAATATTATTGAAGATTTTCTTTTCATCTTTGATGTTCTGCAGGTTTACTATGAAATAGGAATGGAATATCATCTGTTTGGAATATCATCTGGTTCAAGTGCACTTTCAATCTGAGGATGACATTTAATTCTAAAATTTAAAATTTGATTTCTTTTTTTTTAAAGTATTTATTTTTTAGTTGTAGTTGGACATAATACTTTTATTTCACTTATTTACTTTTATGTGGTGCTGAGGATCGAGCCCAGGATCTCACACATGTGAGGCAAGCACTCTACTGCTGAGCCACAATCCCAGCCCCCAAATTTGATTTCTTCACATATTTATTGTCTTTTATTTCCTATATTAGACTCCTTTGAAGTCGAATGAAGTACATATACTTCAGGTCCCTTAAATTCCATTTCACAACATAAACATTAAAATCTCTATCACCTTTCAACGTGCCCATTAGTCAAAATCAGTCATGTGGGCCTTAAATAATCATAAAAGTGTTTAGAAAGTTGGAAACAGATGAAAATTTGAGACAGCATCCCTAATTTTGTCACTGACCCTAACACATCTGTGCTCTGACCTGCCAGCTCCACTTTTCAATATCATCACATCCTCTACATTTAGACTACCAACTTCAATGCCCTTTCTGTGCTGTGCCCAATCCTGCATTGAGTTTAAACTCAAATGGACCCATCATAAACCAGAGATCCTGAGTCAATTAATGGGGGCTGTACTGGCTCCATTTCACTATTCATGGTTTTCCTTTCCTCCTTTATCTTCAAAGTTCTGAGCAGTCATCCATCCTCATTTTATCTGAAAAGCCAATCAGTTTCCAAGGTTGACTTCAGTATTTCTCCCAATAACCTTAAGAGTCCCACTCTGGCAAATAGAACTTTGCCCTTAAACCCATAGTTTTCTGAAAAGTATAGGAAGCCCTGGCACCCTGGTCTACAGCTTCTAAGCCTTGGTGAAAACAGCATTGGATTTAAATGCAGAGGAATTTTCATCTTGGCTTTGAATTTACCCATCACAATAAATGATTATTATAATAATTTCCATCCTTAATTATTTGCCTGACATGTGTTTATTTCTCTTCTAAGCACATTACACATATTATTCACAAAGATTCTATAAAGCAATATTATATTTCCTATTTAACTGACAAGGCTTAGAGAACTGTAAAACAAGCTATCTACAGTGAAAACAAAAATCCTCCTCTTTCCATCTGGAGCAGCAGTGCTCAAAGGATTGTCTGTGGAGCCTGGGTCAATACTGTAATAATACTTAGGTTTTATTTTCCATTTTTAATTCTCTCAGTAGTGTAGAGTACAAGAGATTAAATTCAGAAGCAGGTAAGTATCCAGCTCTCTCTATTTAGTCAGACATTAAAGAGAATGTAAAACAATGTTACTTTTCTTACTATATTTTTTTTACCTTGGAAAATGTGGTTATATTAACTTAACAATTAATGGATTTATTGTAATTTTAAGTAAAATCTTGGATACATTTTTTAAAATTCTCATTTTTTATTTCTCATATCATAAACATCTAGAGATATAATACATAAAGAAAGCTCCTTGGGGTTTCCAATAATTTTTAAGTCTGTAAAGGAGTCCTAGAATAAAATTCAAAATTGGGAACCACTGTCCTAGAGTAATCCCACTGTCTAGAAATATACATATTTGTGATTTCCTAAATGTCTTCCTTTATCCCCCATATGTATATAAAATGAGTATATATGTACACTCACACACATATTTTTATATTTTTTCCACAAATATAAACATACTACACAGCTGCTTTTACATGTTATTTTGAATTAGCATAAATGTACACTTATGTACTTATGCTATGGTACATTTATGCTAATTCTTTCAGATGCCCAGAATCTAATAGGAAAGGTATGCAGGCCTGTAAGAATCATAGATAGAAGGGAAGTGGGGCTAGAGGCAGTCAGAGAAAGATCCACATACATCTGAGTATTCAATGATTTGACTTCATTAAACATATACTCATTTATTCTTCTGGGATTCATTTTGGTGAGATATAAATTTAGCATGTGTTGGATTATTAAATTATTGTGCAGATATAATTTGCTATTTAATGAGTGGTCTTTCCTTTACAATTCTTTTGTAATTAAAATAATTTCATCACACAGTGTCAAGCGTTATTTTCTGTTCCAATGATCTCTTTATTTGATGGTAGATTTGATGGCTGAGCACCGTAGTATTGCCTGTGTTCTAACACCTGGTAGAATAAACCAAGTGTTGGTAAATGCTATGATTGTGTGACATGTTAAATTTTTGTATGAAATTTATATTTTATCATTTTGAAGATAAAGTCAGGTTGAAGTGCTTACAGAATTATGTGTAACTTCTACTAAACTACTGGAAAATTATTAGTATTATTTTGACATTTGAAACACCTCTGATGTGACCTCTGAATACATAGGAAAGATGAATTGAGTCAGTGCTTATGAGAACTCTTTTTTTAAAAAAAATTATTTCTTTTAGTAGTAGATGAACAAAAGCACCATTTTAAAATTATTTATTTTTATGTGGTGCTGAGTATTGAACCCAGTACCTGCCAGGAGTGTTCTACCATTAAGTCACAACTCCAGCCCATTATGGGAACTCTTCAGGTTCTATCCAACCAGCCACGTACTTCCTCCATTTTTCCCCCCAATCTATTCCCTTACTTGCTTGAACATCCTTCATGTAGATCTTTGGTTTTGAAATTTGTTCTTGATTTCTTTTACTTGGCCACATCCTTTTTTTTTTAAGAATGAAAACTTGATCCTTTTATTTCCTATAATTTCCATTTCTTTGACATCAACTTTCCTATATAATTTAAGTAATTGGCTTGATTAGGCTTTCTGTTCTTTCTAGTATCCAATGATTTGTTTTGTCATTTCCTACCTTTCTAAATTAATTCCCACCCTTAGATCAGAAGTATTTGAAAATTCCCACTCATATCATGCTTGATAGGATCCTTGGTTCCTAGACTGTGTTTCTTGCTAGGTGCTGGTCCTCTACCCCATAACTTTGATTCTATTATACTGATTTAATATTTTATGTTTCCCTCTTCTAGTTATGGATTCTAGAAATTCAGTCAGAATCAGCAGTTTATTCCCCATTCTAGGAAGGTACACTGTGTCATTTTTCTCAAAAGTTTTATTTGTAGTTATCAGTGATTTAATATTTTCATTTTGAAGCTCTTATTTTATCCTTGTGCTTCTCTCTCTCTCTCTCTCTCTCTCTCTCTCTCTCTCTCTGTGTGTGTGTGTGTGTGTGTGTGTTATTAAGGGAGAACTTTTTCTGTTTAGACTATCCATATATTATTAACATATCAGAATATCACTGACTTGTTTTGTCTTGCAATTGACATATCTTCTTTATTAAAAAGTTAATGCTGTTAGTTCTTGCTGTTAGTTCTTTGAGGTTTTCCAACAATGCAAATATTATCTACAGAAAATCAAATTTTCTTCAGTGTTCCCAGTATTTATTGCCCTCATCTATAAGAGATCACAGAATCTCTAGCTAGACATCATATCCACAAGAGTGAGCATTGATGCCATTGATAACAGAGCACCTTATCTAGTGATATGGACCACAGAGGTACCTGTAATTAGTGAAGCTAAAAGTCTTGTTTGTTCACAATCATGGGATACTCCCTGGAGACCTCCAGAAATAAAGAAGAATTTGCAAAGTGGGAAAAATCTAATGGTAGGTAAAGACCACAGCCAGAAAAATGTAGTTTATTACTAGATCCTCTTTATTACTGTTGATATGCCACTTCACCTTTGTGGCCAGCAGAACATGGAGCAGACAATAATGAACTATTAAAGAACAGAAGAACTGAACAGTTGAGAAAATAATAAAATAAAGGGTTTCTGGATATAGCAAAGAAAAAGGCAAAAATAGCAACTGAAAAGATAAAATTAAGCATCAAATTTCAATCCTAGATAAATCATACAGATGAATTTAAAAATAGCTAACAGGTCTAAACATTGACTTAAGAAAATGACAGTGTTATTATCTTTCTTTAGGCAAAATAAGAATGTTAAAAGAATCTCCACATTAGATGAATACTGTAGATTTGAATTTGGTTTTATAGCTCTAATTATACTTAATGTATGAATTTTAGTTGTATAAATTCTTAAAACTATGGGGGGAAAGGAGTTAATACCTTTGTTTTAGTCAGCTTTTTCCACTGCTGTGAATAAAAGACCAAACCAGAACAATTGTAAAGGAAAAAAAAAGTTTATTCAAGGCTCAAATTTTCAGAGGTCTTAGTCCATAGAAGGCTGGCTCCATTCTGCTGGCATCATGGCATAAGAGTGTGGCAGAGAGAAGCAGCTCACATGACTATCAGAAGCAGAGAAAGAGTCTGCTCACCAGATACAAATAAATACCCCCAAAGCCACGCCCCCAATGCCCCACTTACTCCAGTCACCACTCAGTTAATCCCTTCAATTAATCAGGAATTAATTCACTGATTGAGTTAAGGCTCTCCTAATTAACTATATGGAATGGGTTCTAACCAGTTAGAATGGTGCCACAGCTACAACAGATGTCAACAACACAATGAGCTAAAACTAAAACCTGACAAGTATCATAGTTATAAATCCAGCCTGGTCATAACTGTGGTGCCAACAGATACAAGAAAAAAAATTAAACACCCACCATAGTTATGAAACTAAAAAATCAACCTAAAGCAGTTTTCCTGAAGTGAAAAATAAACATGAATCCTAGACTTTAAGAGAAATTTAACATGTCTTCCATCATTAGTATCAAAGGAAGACAGAGTCATCAATATGTTACTTAATTTTTCAGGTTACAAAGTCAAAGAACTGAAAGTACATGCAGCTAGAATAAGAGGAGAACTAACATTCAAAGGTGGGAAGAAAAGAGTCTGGGAAAATACTTATAGAGCACTTATGGGATATGTTTTCTTACCACAGATCAATTATGTTGCTAAGTTGCTGTTCTCTTTAAAGGAAGAAGAAAAACATTTCCAAAGCCACAATAACAGAAAATTCCCTGCCTTTGGTGAATACTATAATGATTGATTGAGCTGGTTTTACAGAGAAGTATTTATTGAAAAGATAAGTGGACAACATCTTAACATGCATGGGCAGGCTAACAAGAGACAACTGTGATGTAGAAAATATATGTCAATAACTATAGGGTTTCAGAAAAGGAGCCATAAAAGTTTTAAAAACTGCATTAAGAAATGACAGGGTTGAGGCTGTGGATCAGTGATAGAGCACTCACCTAGCACTGTCAGGCCCTGGGTTGGATCCTTAGCACCAATAAAAATAAATAAATAAAATAAAGGTATTGTGTCCAACTATAACTAAAATAAATAAATAAATATTTTAAAAATTGCAATAAAGATTAGAAGCAGGTGGGTAGTAAAACAAAAAGGACCAATAGTAAAACAAAACATGAAATTCTAGTTCTCCAGAGGTCATGCAAGGATTATTTTAGCTGTTTTTTATGCAAGATTAATGTTGTCTTTTCTATCAAAGTTAAACCTGTAATGTAATACACAAACATGTTTACTGTTACTTAAATCTCAGCAATATATAATGGAGCCATTTTAAGTTATGAAACCATGTGGTCAAAATGTAGCCATTTTTAAGCTCCCTAACATGTATCCAGTGGCAACTATAGCCCTTTCTCTTTCCCTCCCCAATCTGAAAATCAGCCAGTTGTGAAAATCATAACCCTGAGATCCTCCTATCAGAGCAAGGGGCAGTGTTGCATTAGGGATGAAAGCACTTGTACTTCCCATCTAGCTGTATTAGTTTGCTTCCTTGACAGATTTTCTTAGGTAGCATACCCTTCTGCAGAAGTAATGTCTGCCTTGCTGAGCTACTTCCAACCATGTGTGTGTTTCCTTGCAGCACCCAGATATTTCTAACATTTATAAGTGAACCTCAATATAGAATGGAAGTAGTAAGGTTTGAAACTTGTTCTTCAAAGGCGATTAACTTCTCATGGAGAGGGCTAAAGAAATTCTTATGCACTTCTCTTTGGCAACCCCAATTCTAAGATTTACCTTAACAATACATATCTATAAATACAATAAAACATGTGCACAAGGTTATTTATTGCAGCATGACCTATAATAGTAAAATCTATTGGAATGTGGTACAGTACAAATTCCTGTCATTAGGAGCATAGATAAGTATAGTACAAAAACGTGATGAAATGCTATGCATCTACAAAAAGGAAAAGTTCTATGAATTGATAGAGTAATTTCAATTTTAAATTCCAGTTAAGTAGAAAAAAATGGTACAAAAGGCATATACAGAAAATATTTCCCTTTTTAAGAAAGAAGACTATAATTATATGCTCATTTTACAAAAATGAAACACAAGAAGAATAAATCAAGAAACTTATGACAATGACTATCTAAATTGGATGACTGCTTCATATGGTAACCTAAAAAGGACTAGGGCATACAGGATAAGGGTAGGGACAATAATCTGAGTACACCTTTTCTCATAGTTTGTCTTTATCCAAATATAAGTTTTCATATGCTTTTGATTTTTGAATAATGTAAATAAATGCTTTTTATATTTAAAACATAAAAATGAACAACTAAAAAAACACCTACAGTTGAATGTACAGTAAAGAAACAAATCTAACAATATTAAATTGATGATATAACAAAGGAAAAATTTAGAATTATTTCAAATAACTTTTTTTTTTTTTTTTTTTTTTTTTTTTTCAAATAACTTTTTGATAGAACACAATAGTTTTATGTCCTTAGTGGCATCTACTCCGAGGAAAAAATGGACAGTAAATAAATTTTGAACTGCAAATAAATTTATTATAGTTTATTATTAATAGTAACATTGGTTCATGTTCCCACTAATAATAGTTGTATGCATAACATAATAAAGCAAATATGTAGAAAGAATTCCATCATAAGAAAAAGGAGATAAAAATATGATACAAGTAAATGTAATAAAATATCTAAGATGGTAAATCTTAATTAGATATACTATGAATTCATAATTATATATTACATATAATATTTTTTCTTTAGCTCTGATTCCCAAAAGTACTATTCGTAACAACAGTTAACTGATTCCTAATGCACAGATTTTGGTTTCTAAATACCATTGCATATGATGAGGATTAAAGACTACTTGGAGCAAAAGATGATTTCAAGTCTACCACAGGAAAAAAAATACAAGATGAATCTGGACTGTCTTGGAACATAACAAAAAGGTGCTTGCTCAATGACTAGTGGAGTCATGCAAAAGTACACAGGAGCCAACTTGAAGTGACTCCCCACTATCCAAATTTTAGAAAGTTTGAACTTCAAAAAAGAAAATATTAATAACAGCTGAGTTTCAATAAAATATTTAAATTAATTCTGAGTTTATAATGTTACATAAATTATACATAATTGTGGTAAAAGGGGGAGCTCTCATTTAAGGAAGAATGAATAAATGTAAAAGGACATAGAATTGGAAAATTACTAATATGCAACCATGATTTTATAGTTGATTTAGGTAATCGTCATGAATTGATAAACTGCTAAGTGGTAGGTGAATGGGGAACATGAGATTTATATTGTGTAAAAGCATCACCCCTCCCCACAAATCAATTACTAATTCAAAGGGAAATTATTTGTTTCTAACAGATCCATTATTCATTGCCCTAGTTCCATCATTAAACTTAGCATTAAGACTCAGACAACTTGGCTCAGACCTGCCTTTCAGTTTGCAGAAACTGTGGGGATAAAAGAACAAGTGTAATGACACCATAAGGAAACAATCAGCCCAATACAAAATGTGAATTTCTCACAAATATAAAAGAAAATTAGCAGGGCATATTATGGTTTGGATCTGAAATGTTCCCAAAGGCTCCTGTGTTGAAAGCTTGGTCCCCAATACAGCAATGTTCAGAGGTGGGCTTTTGGGAAGTGACTAAGTATGAGGAATATGACCTCGTCAGTGCAAAGCTAAAGGACTACTAAGAGGCAGGACCTAGTTGGAGGAGAAAGGTCACTGGGGATGACCTGGAAGGGTCTGTCTTCTCCCCAGCTCTATCCTCTCTGTATCTCTCTGCTTTCTCGGCTTCCTGAGTGCCATGGGCTGAGCAGCTTTTATCCTGCTACACCCTTTGCCACAATGTTCTGCCTCCCGCCCAAAACAATGGAGCTAGCTAGTCATGGACTGAAGCCTCTGAAACCATAAACCAAAATAAAACCGTTTTCCTTTAAGTAGTTTATGGTAGATACAATGAAAAGCTGACTAATATAAGTTCGAAGTTTAAAATGGCTGAAAATAAATAGCATTCGAATACAATGTTATTTTTTATTGTACCTGTATCTAAAAATACAAAAAGAGATATAAAAGACTCTTGGTAACAATTGGGGATACTTTAATATGGACTGGACATTAGATATTTTGAATTATTACTGAATTTTTAAAGTGTGAGAATGATATTGTGCTTATGTAAGAGGGTTTCTTTATTATTCCAAGGTCTTAAGGGTATGCATGCATTTTGGAGTTGAGCTCATGGTAACTGCAACTTACTTTTTCAAATGGATCAACAAAAATAGATAATTATAATTTTATTTAGTATTTATTTATTTACCTGTGCTATTATTGTCCATAATCTAGTCAGAGACAGACAGGCAGAAAACAATTATAGCGAAAAGTTAAGAATGGGTAAACATTAATGATGGTTATATGGGTGTTTACTATTCTATTCTTTCAACTTTTATGTATGTTTGAAGGTTTTCAAAATAATGTGTTGAGAGGAAACACTGATTAAGCAGATTGCTTAAAATGTATTTAGTTCCCTCTCTTCCAACCATTTCCCTTAATAATGGAAGAGGAATAAAATTTTCAAGGAGAAATGTAAAGGATTAGAGGTGATAGGAACACAATTTGGGAGTTGGAAAACAAATGCACAAATATAAACAATTTTGTCAACTAGATAGAGAAAGTTGAAACTAATGTCAAAAATGAGAGTCCCTTAAGCAGACTGACTCATACACCCAAACTACAGAAAGGGTCTAGAATTAGAGGCCTTGAAATGAAAAGGACTGAGGAAAAAGATCTACTAAAGAAGCAATTAGGTATACACATCCCCTCCTTGACCTTCCACAGATGATTGCCTAACCCTCTGCCTCAGCAGAAGATTGAAAGTTAATTGTGTGGAGAAGGTACACAAGAGGGATTTGGTATGGAGTCACCAAGCACATATGAAAGCTGGGTGTGAGATGCTAAAAACTAGAGAATGAAATTAAATGATAACACCTTTCCAACCCTTTGTCTCTCAGCTTCCAAATTGGTGTCAGGCAAACTTATCCACACCTACATAGGAGATAAGGAGATTTATTTATGAGAAAACACTTGACTAAAGAGAACACCTGAATATTGACCCTCTGATCCTCAAGTGCAACAGATTTGCAGTTCCTGTCCAATTAATGGGAAAGGCCAACTATCTACAAAACTTTTATGAATATAAAGTTTCTAATCAGCACTGTAGTAACTCACTCTAAATATGAATGGACAGCCAAAGGTCACTAAGTAATTGAAGAAAGCTTCTAACCAGAATGGTGGAAAACAAATAAGAAGGGATGTCCAATTAAATAAAGATAATGCAGAGATAAGAAGGAATTTTTTAAAGTGACAATATTCTTATATTTCTGAGAGAATATGTGATATGAAACAAGAAAAGGGAATATGCAGCCCTTTCTAAACTGCAAATCTATTTTATTTGAAGACCATGAGTGTCAATATCTAAGTTTCGTTTTTGTTTAAAGAACAAAAAAAGGATGATAGAAAATTATGATTAATGGAAATTCCAGAAAAATAAACAGAAAATGAAGAAAAATAAACTATAAAGGAATTCATGCAATTCCTTTATACAATTCCATGGACTGAAAGACACGAGGGTCCAGATCAAAAGGCCCACTAAATGCACAGTGCAGTAGACTAAAAAAAAAGTCAAGGCACATCAGTATAAAGTGTCAGGACACTAGCTACTAAGAAAATATACTAAATCCTTCTTAAAGAGAAAAGAGATCCCAAAAAAGCATCAGCTAAGAGAGTAGCATCAGATTTTGAGCAGCTGATGATACATGCATAAGATAAGTTCAACGAAATAATATTTAAAAGCCTTAAGTAAAGTTCTGGGTCATATTTTATCCTGTCAAATGTTTCACATAAGATAGAAAATTATTAGTAATCTACACTAGAAATATTACTTTCAATAATGGACATTTAGGGGCTAGGGATGTGGCTCAGTGGTAGAGCACTTGCCTAGTATGTGAGAGGCACTGGGTTCAATTCTCAGCACTGTTGAGCCTGTGAGTTGGAAAGCAGCCTAAGTTGCCTATGTGAGGGGCTATCAGGGTTCAGCACACTGAATCCAGATGTATGTGGCTTGAACACTAACCACGACCAGTACCATCACTATGGTAACCTGGCCACCCTCAGGTGCACAGCATGTTCCTTCCCTTCTGCTTTTTTGTTACTGACCTATTAGCCCATTGGTTGCCACTCCTAAGGGTGTTACTAGCTCATTGGATTATTATGGCCCTCAGCTAATTTGCCCAGTAACAAGCTATACATGAAAGGCTTGCCTATGCAATAATAAAGCAGATCGAGTTCTCTAAAATTGGTCTCTGGAGGTCTCTTTTCAACTCTGTCACCACACCCTCCTCAGCTGTTTGGTGAGCTTCGACTGGACTCAAAGAGCCCACAGAGCACCACATAAAACTGAATAAATAAAATAAAGGTGTTGTGTCCATCTACAACTAAAAAAATTTTAAACAATAATGACATTCAGTGTTCCTAGGGGTTCATGAATATTTACTCATGGCTCATGTCAAGGCTCTGTGTAAAATCCTACTTTCTGTTTCAAAAGTCCTATTTTCTCACTTCCTCAAAAATGTGGAGGGGGCTTTCATGTTAAAGACAGATGTTTAACCATAAGCAATTATCATCTTTTCTTCTTATGACCCTATTAAAATGATAGTAAAGGAATTAAAAAAGCTTTTACTCCTGATACATTTTTCTCAAGTCTTTCTTCCTTAAATATAATTGTCTGCAATGTTATTTCTTTTTCTGGTTGTTTCTAAACCCCTTGTAAGTTTGTTTCTGATTCTATTTTGAAATAGTGACATGATTTACTTATTTATATGTTCTCTAGCTCTTTCAGCTACCTGTTCCCTAGAGACTGTTTCTTGGTTATTACAGTCTTTAATTGTTTAAACATACAAAATAGTTATTTTCTAAAATATCTTCTTTCTAAAATAATTTTCACACATCTCTCTGTACAATTTTTGTATGTGGTGCTTATTTCTTTATCTGTAGTCAAATTTTACACAGATCCTGTTTTTTTCCCTTTTCACACCCACTGTTTGTTTAAAAATGTTCCACTCTCTCTTTCCCTTGGCTCTGCCTTCAGATTTTAAGTAGTTATGGCAAATGGTACCTTGTTAGCTACTTGAGCTGGTGGGAGAAGGAAAGGAAATAGAATAATGATTAATTTATTTAGGAAATCTTTGTTTTGGGTTCTGATCTCTATGGAAAGGCTAACTCTAGTCCTATTTGTAATATCCTATTTTCTCATTGTCCCTACCACAAAATGACTTATATGCTTGATAAGTTAAAATTTAAGTTATGAGAATTTAACTGTATATAGAAACACTCATAAGGAGTTTGTTTAGATCACCTTTCAAAAATTCACTAGGATTAAAAGCTGGGCAATGTGTCAGTTTTTATGTATGATCCTGATGCGTTCTGAAACTGCCCTTGGATAACAATTTCAGACTTCTACTGCATGCCAAATATTATATAAACAAGCTACATATGTAACGTCTGTTCATCCATTTATCCATTAATTCATTCAACCAACATGTGTTAAGTACTTACTTGGTGCCAGGCTCTGAGGGAGATGTTGGATACATAGGAGTGACTGAAAAAATGCCACTTCCTCCCTGTAGTTTATGGTCATCAGGGACAGTAAGCTAGTAAATCAGTAAACTAGTAACTAGAGTGCAATATTATAAATGCTACAACTGGTGTTGGCCAGGACCCTATGGAAGTTCAGCGGTTAGTACACTTAACCCTGACTAGGAAGGAAAGAGAAAGCCCTTGGAAAGAAAGAACATTCAGGTGGATATTGAATGATAATACAAGAGTTTATAAAGTGGACAAGGCTATGCTACAAACAGGGGGCATCTTTTTTGTTGTTTGTAGATATACATGAGAGTAGGGTGTATTCTGACATATTATACATACATGGAGTCCATGCAATCCATTCCAGTTTGGATCCCATTCTTGTGGTTGTACATGATATAGAGTTGCACTGGTCATGTATTGTTTTAGTCAGCTTTTTCACTGCTGTGACTAAATGACCCGACCGGCAGAACTGGAGAGGAGGAAGAGTTTATTTGAGGGCTCATGGTTTCAGAGGTCTCAATACATAGAGAGCTGGCTCTATTCCTCAGAGCTCCAGGTGAGACAGGAACAACATATCGGAAGAGTGTGGCAGAGGGAAGCGGCTTACATGGTGATCAGGAAGCAGAGAATTCCACTTGTCAGATACAAATTTATATTATTATACCCATGCCAGGCCCCAATTCCTACCTCCTCCAGCCATACATTATCACTTCAGTTACTGCTCAATTAATCCCTTTCAGGGGATTAAATCACTGATTGTGTTAAAGCTCTTACTATCCAATCATTTCTCCTCTGAATCTTCTTGCACTGTCTTACACATAAGCTTTTGAGGAACATCTCACATCCAAACCATAACATGTATTTACATATGAGCATAGGAAAGTTATGTCCCATTCATTCTACTGTCTTTCCTATTCTCAACCCCTTCCCTTCATTCCCCTTTGTCTAACCCAATGAACTTCTATACTTCCGCTCCCTACCCTCTTTTGTTATAGGTTAGCGTCCACATAGCAGAGAGGACATACAACCTTTGGTATTGTGGGACTGACTTATTTCACTTAGCATGATATTCTCCAGTTAACAGGGGACATCTTGAATGAAGTCTTATACTTAAGAAAGATCACATATAAGGAAAAGATCATATATAGACCAGCTTGCCTATAATTCACAATACATGTTGAGGAAAGGCAGGAAATGAGTACAGAAAAATATTCATGGAAAAAATTTAATGGCTTTTATTATCTTATAGATCATAAAATGTAAAAAGAATTTTATAAAAATGAGAGATGACATTAGTTGTGGCTAATATTCTTTAATTTCTTTGAAAAATAGGCTAAAACAATCTGTTTGAAATAGGTCAGTTAAATTCTTGATCTTCATTCTTTTGAGGTTTAGGTTTGTCTTATTAATTGGTAATTTATCAAATATGAATATGATACATAGCATAGACAGCTGATATATTGACAAAGACTCTCTCTTGACCAAACTTTAGTCAGGATCCTCTGAGGCCTTTTATCAACAAGGCCTAAACCTTGGACCCCATCCTTGCTGAGCCTATATAACCCAATTTTAGGCAAGAATCCCCTTATATCAGTGTAGAGAAACCCCCACCCTTGATATCTTAACACCTCAATATCTAATCAAATTCTCCTGTACCCTTAATATCTGATCACTGTGCTTATTTTAATTAGAAGAATCTCCCTACCCTTGATGTCTCTCCTTCATTGTGTTTGTTGGCTATAAATCCCCATCTGTATTCGTTGTATTTGGAATTGAGCTCAGGTCTATACTAATGTCTCTATTCCCATATTGCAATCATTCCTGAATAAAATCTATTTTTATAGCTTTTACAACTGTCCAGCTCTGTTACTTTGACAATTATATACAAGAAGTCACTTGTTTGCCTTTAAAAAAACAAGTACCTCTTAATTTTGAACAAAAGCATTACCTAAGCCAGTTACTTTGGGACTGATAGATATGGTTAGTCCATTTTTAAACATTTATTCTTATAAGTATATAGGTAAATATATAAGTAAATAAACATTGCCACAGACTGTGAAGCAAGACTTCCATAATAATCATGCAATTGAAGTTTAAAGGAGGCAGAACTAGCTATGCTTTAATTATCTGGGCAATAAATAATAATAACCTTAACTAAGGTAGGAGCACTGTACACAGTAGGAATTGAGATGATGTTACAGATTTGAGAGTTATTAACAAAGAGAACTGACAGGGTTAATATCAGAGGCAAGAAGTAAGAAAAAATAGGATAGTTTCCATACTTTTGATGAGCCTTAATAGACAAATAATAATGATACAATGAACTGAGGTGGGAATATAAAAACTTCCAAGTAAACTTTATGATTTGGAATATGCTGAGTTTAACATATCTGTGATAGATTACTGAGAAAAATGTCAAAAAATACTTAAATATATAAGCAAAAGAAAGACATCAAGAATAAAGACATTTTGGGGGAGTTGACAGGATATCATTTAGTTACTTAAACTATGAGTTTGAACAAGATTATTCAAGTTAAATGGAATACAAAAAAATCCCCAAACAGGGGCTAGGGATGTGGCTTAAGCGGTAAAGTGCTCGCCTGGCATGAGCAGGGCGCTGGTTCGAACCTCAGCACCAAATAAAAAAAAATAAAGATGTTGTGTCCACCGAAAACTAAAAAATATTTTTAAAAATCCCCAAACAGGATGGTGGTTAATTATAAAAGCATACAGCGAGTGCCTGCAAGCGAGGCGAACCTGCAAGCCACGGGCGGGCGGGTCAGGCCCAGCAACCAGCCAAGAGACAGCAGATACACGCGCCTGCGGGGAACGCAGACCGGACCCACTAGGACAGGTCCGGTGGACGGCTGAGGGCAAGGCCCGTCCCCTCCCCCACTGTCTGCAGGTAGGCGGGGGACTGTGAACAACAGCAGAGCGGCCCCAAAGCCTGCTGAGGGGCAGAACCGGCCCCTCCCCCAGTGCCTGCAAGCGAGGCGAACCTGCAAGCCACGGGCGGGCGGGTCAGGCCCAGCAACCAGCCAAGTGACAGCAGATACACACGCCTGCAGGGATCGCGGCCCGGACCCACTAGGACAGGTCCGGCGGACGGCTGAGGGCTAGGCCCGTCCCCTCCCCCAGTGTCTGCAGGTAGGCGGGGGACTGTGAACAACAGCAGAGCGGGCCCAAAGCCTGCTGAGGGGCGGAACCGGCCCCTCCCCCAGTGCCTGCAAGCGAGGCGAACCTGCAAGCCACGGGCGGGCGGGTCAGGCCCAGCAACTAGCCAAGAGACAGCAGATACACGCGCCTGCGGGGAACGCAGACCGGACCCACTAGGACAGGTCCGGTGGACGGCTGAGGGCAAGGCCCGTCCCCTCCCCCAGTGTCTGCAGGTAGGCGGGGGACTGTGAACAACAGCAGAGCGGGGCCCAAAGCCTGCTGAGGGGCGGAACCGGCCCCTCCCCCAGTGCCTGCAAGCGAGGCGAACCTGCAAGCCACGGGCGGGCGGGTCAGGCCCAGCAACCAGCCAAGTGACAGCAGATACACGCGCCTGCAGGGTTCGAGGCCCGGACCCACTAGGACAGGTCCGGCGGACGGCTGAGGGCTAGGCCCGTCCCCTCCCCCAGTGTCTGCAGGTAGGCGGGGGACTGTGAACAACAGCAGAGCAGGCCCAAAGCCTGCTGAGGGGCGGAACCGGCCCCTCCCCCAGAGCCTGCAAACGAGGCGAACCTGCAACCCATCGGGAGGTTAGGCCCAGCAACCTACGGAGTGACACAGGTGCCCCTGGCGCCTGCTGAGTAGGTGGACCTTTGGCCGACCAGCAAAGCAGACCTAGGGCCTGCCAGCATGGTAGATGGTTCACACTAATTGGAGGAGGATCACAACCACTACCTGCCCTGCAAGAGTGATTTTCCAACTATACAAGAGCAATATAAATAAATAGAGGGAAAATATCAAAGACACAACAATTTCACCAAGCAGAAAGAAACGCCAGCGGTATGAAACGACAAGGAAAGAAAGGACCACAGGCAATGCAGGTCAACTCAACTTTAGAAGAGGTAATAGCTGCAACAGATGGAATGTCAGATAGAGAGCTCAGGACATACATGCTTCAGATGATCTGGAGTCTCAAGGAAGACATGAGACAGCAAAATCAGACAATGAAAGATCACATTGACAAACAAATCCAGGAAGTAAAAGATCAATTTCACAGGGAGATAGAGGTAATAAAAAACAAACAAATAGAAATACTAGAAATGCAGGAAACAATAAACCAACTTAAAAACTCAATTGAGAATACTACCAGCAGAGTGGATCACTTAGAAGATAGAACATCAGACAATGAAGACAGAGTATTTCAACTTGAAAAGAACATAGATAGCTCAGCAAGTCTACTAAGAAACCATTAGCAGCACATTCAAGAGCTATGGGATAATATCAAAAGACCAAACTTAAGAGTCATTGGGATACAGGAAGGCACAGAGCTCCAAACCAAAGGATTAAGCAATCTATTCAGTGAAATAATACAAGAAAACTTCCCAGACTTGAAGAATGAGACAGAATCCCAAATCCTAGAAGCCTACAGGACGCCGAATGTGCAAAATCATAAGAGATCCACACCTAGACACATTATAATGAAGATGTCCAACATACAGAATAAGGAGAGAATTTTAAAAGCTACAAGGGAAAGGAAGCAGATTACATTTAGGGGTAAACCAATCAGGATAACAGCTGATCTCTCAACACAGACTCTAAAAGCTAGAAGATCCTGGAATAACATATTTCAAACGCTTAAAGAAAATGGATTCCAACCAAGAATCGTGTATCCGGCGAAATTAAGCTTCAGGTTAGAAGATGAAATTAAAACCTTCCATGATAAACAAAAGTTAAAAGAATTTGCAGCTAGAAAACCATCTCTTCAAAAAATCCTTGGCAAAACATTACAGGAAGAGGAAATGGAAAATAACATTGATAACCAACAATGGGAGGTTGGACAGTAAAGGGGGGAAAGTAGTCAAAGAGGATAACAAATCAGGTTTAGTAACATCAATAAACAAATATGGATAGAAGAACAAACCATATCTCAATAATAACCCTAAATGTTAATGGCTTAAACTCACCAATTAAGAGACACAGGCTAGTAGAATGGATCACAAAACAAGACCCAACAATATGCTGTCTACAGGAGATGCATTTGATAGGAAAAGATGTACATAGACTGAAGGTGAAAGGTTGGGAAAAATCATATCACTCATATGGACCACGGAAACAAGCAGGAGTGTCCATACTCATATCTAATAAAATAGATTTCAAGCCAAAGCTAATCAAAAGGGATAAAGAAGGACACTTCATACTGCTCAAGGGAACCATACACCAACAAGACATAACAATCATAAATATATATGCCCCAAATAATGGTGCAGCCATGTTCATCAAGCAAACTCTTCTCAAGTTCAAGAGTCTAATAGACCACCATACAATAATCATGGGAGACTTCAACACACCTCTCTCACCACTGGACAGATCTTCCAAACAAAAGTTAAATAAGGAAACTATAGAACTCAATAACACAATTAACAACCTAGACTTAATTGACATATATAGACTATACCACCCAACATCAAGTTGCTACACTTTTTTCTCAGCAGCACATGGAACCTTCTCAAAAATAGACCATATACTATGTCACAGGGCAACTCTTAGACAATACAAAGAGGTAGAGATAATACCATGCATCTTGTCTGATCATAATGGAATGAAACTGCAAATCAATGATAAAAGAAGAAAGGAAAAATCAAGCATCACCTGGAGAATGAACAATAGGTTGCTGAGTGATCAATGGGTATTAGAAGACATCAAGGAGGAAATTAAAAAATTCCTAGAGTTAAATGAAAACACAGACACAACATATCGGAATCTTTGGGACACATTGAAAGCAGTTCTAAGAGGAAAATTCATTGCTTGGAGTTCATTCCTCAAAAAAAGAAAAAAACCAACAAATAAATGATCTCATACTTCATCTCAAAATCCTAGAAAAAGAAGAGCAAAACAACAGCAAAAGAAGTAGAAGGCAAGAAATAATTAAAATCAGAGCTGAAATTAATGAAATTGAAACAAAAGAAACAATTGAAAAAATTGACAAAACTAAAAGCTGGTTCTTTGAAAAAATAAATAAAATTGACAGACCCTTAGCCATGCTAACGAAGAGAAGAAGAGAGAGAACCCAAATTACTAGCATACGGGATGAAAAAGGCAATATCACAACAGACACTACAGAAATACAGAAGATAATCAGAAATTACTTTGAATCCTTATACTCCAATAAAATAGAAGATAGTGAAGGCATAGATAAATTCCTTGAGTCTTATGATCTGCCCAGATTGAGCCAGGAGGATATAGACAACCTAAACAGACCAATAACAATAGAGGAAATAGAAGAAACCATCAAAAGACTACCAACTAAGAAAAGCCCAGGACTGGATGGGTATACAGCAGAGTTTTACAAAACCTTTAAAGAGGAACTAACACCAATACTTTTCAAGCTATTTCAGGAAATAGAAAAAGAGGGAGAACTTCCAAATTCATTCTACGAGGCCAACATCGCCCTGATTCCGAAACCAGACAAAGACACTTCAAAGAAAGAAAACTACAGACCAATATCTCTAATGAACCTTGATGCAAAAATCCTCAATAAAATTCTGGCGAATCGGATTCAAATACATATCAAAAAAATTATACACCATGATCAAGTAGGATTCATCCCTGGTATGCAAGGTTGGTTCAATACACGGAAATCAATAAATGTTATCCACCACATCAATAGACTTAAAAATAAGAACCATATGATCATCTCGATAGATGCAGAAAAAGCTTTCGACAAAGTACAGCATCCCTTTATGTTCAAAACTCTAGAAATATTAGGGATAACTGGATCATACCTCAACATTGTAAAAGCAATCTATGATAAGCCACAGGCCAGCATCATTCTGAATGGAGAAAAATTGAAGGCATTCCCTCTAAGATCTGGTACAAGACAGGGATGCCCTCTCTCACCACTTGTGTTCAACATAGTCCTCGAAACACTGGCCAGAGCAATAAGGCAGACGAAAGAAATTAAAGGCATAAAAATAGGAAAAGAAGAACTTAAATTATCACTATTTGCAGATGATATGATTCTATACCTAGCAGACCCAAAAGGGTCTACAAAGAAGCTATTAGAGCTAATAAATGAATTCAGCAAAGTGGCAGGATATAAGATCAACACGCATAAATCAAAGGCATTCCTGTATATGAGCGACAAATCCTCTGAAACGGAAATGAGGACAACTACTCCATTCACAATATCCCCCCAAAAAATAAAATACTTGGGAATCAACCTAACAAAAGAGGTGAAAGATTTATACAATGAAAATTACAGAACCCTAAAGAAAGACATAGAAGAAGATCTTAGAAGATGGAAAAATATACCCTGCTCATGGATAGGCAGAACTAACATCATCAAAATGGCGATATTACCAAAAGTCCTATATAAGTTCAATGCAATGCCAATCAAAATCCCAACAGCATATCTTGTAGAAATCGATAAAAGAATCATGAAATTCATATGGAATAATAAAAGACCCAGAATAGCAAAAACAATACTAAGAAGGAAGTGTGAATCAGGCGGTATAGCGATACCAGACTTCAAACTATACTACAGAGCAATAGTAACAAAAACAGCATGGTACTGGTACCAAAACAGGCGGGTGGACCAATGGTACAGAATTGAGGACACAGTAACCAATCCACAAAGCTACAACTATCTTATTTTTGATAAAGGGGCTAAAAGCATGCAATGGAGGAAAGATAGCATCTTCAACAAATGGTGCTGGGAAAACTGGAAATCCATTTGCACCAAAATGAATCTGAATCCCTATCTCTCGCCGTGCACAAAAGTTAACTCAAAATGGACCAAGGAGCTTGATATTAAATCAGAGACATGGCATCTGATAGAAGAAAAAGTTGGCTACGACCTACATGCTGTGGGGTCGGGCTCCAAATTCCTCAATAGGACACCCATAGCGCTAGAGTTAACAAATAGAATCAACAAATGGGACTTACTCAAACTAAAAAGTTTTTTCTCAGCAAAAGAAACAATAAGAGAGATAAACAGGGAGCCTACATCCTGGGAACAAATCTTTACTCCACACATTTCAGATAGAGCCCTAATAACCAGAATATACAAAGAACTCAAAAAATTAGACAATAAGATAACAAATAACCCAATTAATAAATGGGCCAAGGACCTGAACAGACACTTCTCAGAGGAGGACATACAATCAATCAACAAGTACATGAAAAAATGCTCACCATCGCTAGCAGTCAGAGAAATGCAAATCAAAACTACCCTAAGATACCATCTCACTCCAGTAAGACTGGCAGCCATTAGGAAGTCAAACAACAATAAGTGCTGGAGAGGATGTGGGGAAAAGGGCACTCTTGTTCATTGCTGGTGGGACTGCAAATTGGTGCAGCCAATTTGGAAAGCAGTATGGAGATTTCTCGGAAAGCTGGGAATGGAACCACCATTTGACCCAGCTATTCCCCTTCTCGGTCTATTCCCTAAAGCCCTAACAAGAGCATGCTAAAGGGACACTGCTACATCGATGTTCATAGCAGCTCAATTCACGATAGCAAGACTGTGGAACCAGCCTAGATGCCCTTCAATAGATGAATGGATAAAAAAAATGTGGCATTTATATACTATGGAGTATTATTCTGCATTAAAAAATGACAAAATCATAGAATTTGGAGGAAAATAGATGGCATTAGAGCAGATTATGCTAAGTGAAGCTAGTCAATCTTTAAAAAACAAATACCAAATGACTCCTTTGATATAAGGGGAGTAAACAAGGACAGGGTAGGGACGAAGAGCTTGAGAAGAAGATTTACATTAAACAGGGATGAGAGGTGGGAGGGAAAGGGAGTGAGAAGGGAAATTGCATGGAAATGGAAGGCGATCCTCAGGGTTATACAAAATGTCATATAAGAGGAAAGGAGGGGCAAGACAAGATAATACAAATGGAAGTAATGATTTACAGTAGAAGGGGTAGAGAGAGAAAAGGGGAGGGGAGGGGAGGGGAGGGGAGGGGAGGGGAGGGGGGATAGTAGAGAATAGGACAGACAGCAGAATATATCAGACACTAGAAAGGCAATATGTCAAGCAATGGAAGGGAAACTGATATGATACAGCAATTTGTATATGGGGTAAAAGGGGGAGTTCATAATCCACGTGAATCAAACTGTGTAATATGATGTATTAAGAACTATGTAATGTTATGAACGACCAATAAAAAAAAAAAAAAAAAAAAGCATACAGCTACATAAAGAAAATGGAGCTAGCAAAGAACTAACAGAGAAGTAGTTTGGAAAAGCCAAAAAAGGAAAGAATCTCAAGGTAGAAAGACTTATGAACAGATAGTAGGAAGTGTGAAAAGGACTGAAATAGGTGTATTGGATTTAGTCATTCAATTGTGGTTTGTGAAGTCAGAAATAGTCATTTTATTTAGTTCCTTAGCCCATTTATTGATTTGGGTTATTTATTTTTTGTGTGTGTTAAATTTTTTGAGTACTTTATATATCCCGAAGATTAGTGCTCTATCTGATGTTCCTGTGGCAAAAATTTGATCCCAAAATGTAGGCTATATCTTCACCTCATTGTTTCCTTTGCTGAGAAGAAGCTTTTTAGTTTGAATCCATCCCATTTATTAATTATTCATTTTATTTCTTGAGCTTTAGGAGTCTGGTTAAGGAAGTAAGGACCTAATCCAACATGATAAAGATTTGGGCCAACTTTTTCTTCTATTAGGTCTGTGGTCTAATTTATAAGTCTTTGATCCACTTTGAGTTGAGCTTTGTGCATGGTGAGAGATAGTGGCTTAATTTCGTTTTGCTGCATATGGATTTCTAGTTTTCCCAGAACCATTTGTTGAAGAGGCTATCTTTTCATAAGGAACGGAACAGATAGTTCTCAGAAGATATACAATCAATAAATAAATATGAAAAAAAGTTCAACTTCTCTATTAATTAGAGAAATGCAAACCCAAGCTACTCTAAGATTTCATCTCACTCCAGCCAGAATGGCAACTGTCAAGAATACAAGCAATAGTAAGTGTTGGCGAGGATGTGGAGAAAAAGATACACTCACCCACTGCTGGTTGTCGCGACCCCTTGCCCGCAAGGAGGACGCAACTCAGGAATCTTCTTTCAGCAGTTTATTCAGGTCCTTGATACTTTTTCTTCTTTCAGCAGTTTATTCAGGCCTTTGTATTGACATGTCTTTTAGCTTCTACTGCTACTCCTACTGCCACTACTTCTACTGCTACTCCTACTGCCACTACTACTACTCCCGTGTGCCCCAGCCTTAATAAAGCAGATAAAGCCCCAATGCACACCTGCCACGTGGACTTTTCTCATAGGGTGCCAAGTCACAGCGTGCCAACTCATTCTGATAAGGAGTTGTTTGTCACAGACTACAGGGGAAACCAGCGCCATCTTGTAATGGCGGCCACAGTTCACAGAAACGGCTCACCACAGCTGGTGGCACTGCAAATTGGTGCAACCACTATGGAAAGTAGTATGAAGAATCCTTGGGAAACTGGGAATGAAACCACCATTTAACCCAGCTATCCCACTCTTTGGTTTATACCCAAAGGACTTAAAATCAGCATACTATAGTGACATAGCCACATCAATGTTTATAGCAACTCAATTCACAATAGCTAGACTATGGAACCAACATAGACGTCCCTCAAATCAAAAAAATTTTAAAAATTTTAGAAGACCAAAAAAAGAGCAATAATCATTTTTGTGGAGTAAATGCTGTGGATAACAGACTATGGTGATTCACAACATGAATGAGAGATGAAGAAGTATAAAAGGAAAAGTAGACTATTTGGAAATTTAGCTAAGAAGGAATAGAAAAATTGAGATGTTAGCTAAGCAAGAAAACTATAGTCAAAGGAAAATATTGTCTTTAAGATGAAAAATAATTAAAAATTATGTGACAGAGGAAGCATGATTAAAAATTATGTGATAGAGAAAGTTTCAATACGTTAGGAATTAAATAACAAGTGTTAATCATGATCATAGTAAAGACAATTCATTAAACAAAGAAGTGATATTCGGAGTCTAGATGTGGAGATTTTTGCTTTGAGCCTGAAAGGGTAATTGTTAGAGAAAAATTATTCATGACACATATTCAAATAGTAAGTCAGACTTCATTCAGAACTATCACTATAGGTATAAGA
This sequence comes from Urocitellus parryii, assembly GCF_045843805.1. Taxonomy (NCBI): domain Eukaryota; kingdom Metazoa; phylum Chordata; class Mammalia; order Rodentia; family Sciuridae; genus Urocitellus; species Urocitellus parryii. The sequence goes on along the minus strand of NC_135534.1, from coordinate 56,036,974 downwards.
ACTACATTGATGTGATTTTGCAGTAAGGGAGAAAGACTGACTCATCTTCAAATAAAACAAGGGAAAGGGAGAGTTTATAACCAAGGAACAGGGATAAGTGGATGGAAAATTGCTAAGAAGAGATAGCAGGGGAAGGGAAGATTCTAGCTAAACCTACTAAACAAAATTATTACTGAAGGGAGGCCAGGGTGATCAGACATTACCTAGAATATTGTGAATGATTAGAAATCCCATAAGATATCCAGGGTTATTAGATATGGAAGATGGGGGAATTCTAGAAAACTCAGCTTAACCAGAGTCTTGCTAAAATTGGGCAATGCAAAGACATGGAAATCTAGAAGCCAAGACCTACTTTGAAAAGGATTTAAAACAACCTGGCTAAAGTTTGGTCAAAGAGATATTTTATCCCTTCTTCCCATACCTCAGATATGAAAAAAAAGTAGTAAAAAATAGGAGATATTTACCATGTTCCTTAGAAAAAAAAATCCAGTGTACTTATCATGGTCTCCAAAGACCTTCCTGCCCCACAACACCCACCCAAACTTCAATCGCACTTCCTACCAATCTCACTCTCACTCACATGCTCCAGACTCCCAGTTATCCTCAGAGCATATCAAAGACCTGTTTGTCTCAGATATGTTCCTCTCCATGGAATGTACATCTGTCATCTCTCAACACTCACCCCTAACCATCACAGTCTGTCATTTAGTTTCAAAAACTCATAGCAACGGCATGGGGGAAGACTGCCATGGAATCTGGAAGAAACATAGTAACATATCCAATCTAAAGTAAGGGGAACTCCATTCTTACAAATAACTATGAACCATCCCCACCAAATAATAAGCTAATGATACAGAAATGCAAAGTAGAACACTTCTAGTAATAGGTGGACTCCTCTGGAGAAGCACTATGAAGACTCTTCACAAAGTTCTATTACTGATCTGAAAAATGAAGTCAGCCAGCAGAGATTTCTTGGGAATATTTATTTTAAGATATGCGTCCTTAATTAGAAATAAGTTATGGGTGAAAACTCAGATAAGAAAGAGAAGAAGTAGTTGGCTACTGAAAAATAAAAGTCCTTGCTAAGCCATAGACTCAGGAGACAAAGAATATTCCAGGAAAAGTAACCTGAAATACCAGCTGTAGACAACTGGAAAAATTAACATGGGTAGTTATTCTAGCTGAAAAACAATATTCCCTCCTATAATTTTTTCTAATTAATTTGTTGATTTACTACTATTAACAGAAGTCTGTAATTTATTCAGATTTCCCTGGTGTTTATATAGTATCCTTTTTTTCCAATCCAGGAACACAACTGAGATACCACATCAAACTTAGGTTTCAGGTTTTCTTAGGCTATTCTTGACTGTGACAATTTCTCAGGCTTTCCTTGTTTTTGACAACGCTGGATAGTTTTGAAAAGTATGGGTCAGGCATTTTGTAGAGTGTTCCTCAACTGGGATTTATCTAATAATTTTCTCATAAATAAATGGGGGTTAAGAGTTCCTGGGAGAAAGACCTGAAGGTAAAGTAGCATTTATATCATATCCAAGGTATTAGATATGACTTTTCACTGTTAATGATAATCATTTGGCTGAGTGTCAGGTTTCCCCATTGTAAAGTTGTGTTATCCCCTTTCTCTCCTTCTGTACTATCACATCTGGAAGGAAGTCAGTAAGTAAGCCCTCATTCTTGAGGTGGAAAATTAAGCTTCATCTCCTTAAAAGCAGAGTATAGACATAAATTATAAGAAGACTTCCGCACAAGAGGTTTAGCTCTCCATCATTTACTGTTACATTGAGTTACTTATGTATATTAGTATGGAATCATGCATATTTATTTTATATGTTGATGTATAATCCAATACTATTTTATTTTTTGGCTCAAATTATTCCACCTCTAACCATTGACAACTTTTTCAGTTGGCCTTTGTTCCTTTGGTGTGTGTGTGTGTGTGTGTGTGTGTGTGTGTGTGTGTTGTGAACATTGCCTTTCTCACACTACAAGATGCTCAAGGATCATATTGTATATTTCCAGCCCCAGTTCTATTAGTATATTATTTATAAAGGACTGTTACTTTGTATTGCAGTGTAGTATTGGAAAGTAAGATCTGATTCTAGATATGCTCATTGCCATTGGAGTGCTGTTGTTTCTAGATTCTTTAAGATGATAGAATAAGAAAATATGTGTGTGCAGATTAACCTATCTATACATACATATATCAATAAATATTTCTATACTTAATCATCTGTACCTATATTAAGCTAAATATGGGAGCATTCTGATGTCTACAACTTAAGTCTATTATCGTATAGATCACTCTAGACTTCATTCCTTGTTTGTAATCTCCCACTCCAACAGTAAGAAACCTGTCTCTCATCATATGCCATCCATTTGTTTAATTGTTCAGTTCCATATACACATATAGTGGTTTCCAAATTATTAATACATATCCTTGTGGGAAACAAATTATCAACTAGGGGATAGTGCTTACATTTATTTCTTTGCCTATTAACAGACTTGGTTCGTTTTCAAAATTACTTATGTCAGCATCTTTTCCTGCAACTTTTCCACTCCCTTCAGCAAGTTTGTTTCATATAACATAACTGTAATTCCATTAGATTCTTCAGTCTGCATTCTATCCTAGCATCCCTGATCTCCTAATTGACTTTTAAAATTTGCATACATTAAGATTCATTCTATGTCTATAAAGTTCTATGTGTTTTGGTAAATGTGCTGTGTCATGTATCTACCATTAAAGTACCACAAAGAATAGATTAATCACTCTAAAAACATCCCACATGTTTTACTTATTCGATCTCCTTCCTTACTTACTCTTTGGTAACCAATGACTTGTTTTTTGCCTTTTCCAAATGTCATGTAAGTGGAATCATACAGTATATAGCATTTTAATATAACCAAAATAATCTTGGAAAAGATGGACAAAGTAAAGTTACTTACACTTCCTAATTTCAAAATTTTGTACAAACCAAGACAGTATGGTTTCAACATAAGGATCAATGGAATGGAATTGAGAGACCAGAAATAAACCCATGTGTCAACTAGCTTTTTCTAAGAGTGCCAAGACCATCCAATGGGGAAAGAATATACTTATCAACAGAAAGTACAAGAACAAATAATACCCACATGCAAAAGAATAAAGTTGGACCTTAACTTCCAATCATTTATAAAATTTACTGGGGCTGGAGATGTGGCTCAGCGGTAGCGCGCTCGCCTGGCATGCGTGCTGCCCGGGTTCGATCCTCAGCACCACATACCAACAAAGATGTTGTGTCCGCCGAGAACTAAAAAATAAATATTAAAAAAATTCTCTCTCTCTCTCTCTCTCTCTCTCTCTCCTCTCTCACTCTCTCTTTAAAAAAAA